>NW_027591725.1:27500-72500 GCF_964213995.1 Mustelus asterias
CACAGACAGTGACCCGAGCTGGGAATCGAACCCGGGTCCCTGGCGCTGTGAGGCAGCAGTGCTAACCACTGTGCTACCGTGCCGTACTGAGTCAGCATGGATTTATGAAAGGGAATGTGGGTGGAGTTTGCACATTCTCCCCATGTCTGCGTGGGTTTCCTCCGGGTGCTCTGGTTTCCTCCCACAGTCCAAAGACGTACGGCTTAGGTGCATTGGCCATGCTAAATTGCCCCTTAGAATCATAGAAACATAGAAACCTGACAGTGCAGAAGGAAGCCATTCGGCCCATCGAGTCTGCACTGACCACAATCCCACCCAGGCCCTACCCCCATCTCCCTACATATTTACCCACTAATCCCTCTAATCTACACATCTCAGGACACTAAGGGGCAATTTTTAGCATGGCCAATCAACCTAACCCGCACATCTTTGGACTGTGGGAGGAAACCGGAGCACCCGGAGGAAACCCACGCAGACACGAGGAGAATGTGCAAACTCCACACAGACAGTGACCCGAGCCGGGAATCGAACCCGGGTCCCTGGAGCTGTGAAGCAGCAGTGCGAACCACTGTGCCACCATGCCGCCCATTAGAGTCCAAAGATGTGCAGGTTGGGTGGATTGGCCATGCTAAATTGCCCCTTAGTGTCAGGGGGATTAGCAGGGTAAATATGTGGGGTTACAGGGATAGGGCCTGGGTGGTGCAGACTCGGTGGGCCGAATGGCCTGCTCCTGCACTGTAGGGATTCTTTGAAAATCATGCTTGACGATTCTACTAAAATTCTTTGAGGATGTAACTGGTAGGATTGATGAGGGGGAGCCTGTGGATGTGGTATATTTGGATTTTCAGAAAGCTTTCAAAACAATCCCACTTAAGAGATTAGCGTGTAAAGTTAAAGAACACGGGATTGGGGTAGTGTATTGAGATGGAGAGAAAACCGGTTGGCAGACAGGAAGCAAAGATGAGGAATAAACGGGTCTTTTTCCACATGGCCGCAGGTACCACAGGGATCAGTGCTGGGACCCCAAATATTCACAATATATATTGATGAACTAAATGTAATATCTCCAAATTTGTAGATGACACAAAGCTGGGTGGGAGGGTGATCTGTGCGGGAGGATGCAGAGATCCATCAGTGTGTGGGGACAGTGTAACTTAGAAACTAGAAGCAGGAGGAGGCCATTCGGCCCTTCGAACTGCCATTCATTTTGATCATGGCTGATCATCAAATTCAATATCCTGATCCCCTCTTCCTCCCATATCCCTCGATCCCTTTAGCCCCAAGAGCTATATCTAATTTCTTCTTGAAATCAGACAATGTTTTGGCCTCAGCTACTTTCTGTGGGAGTGAATTCCACACATTCACCACCCTCTGGGTGAAGAAATTTCTCCTCACCTCAGTTCTAAAAGGCCCCTTATCCTTAGACTATGACCCTCTAATTCTGGACTCCCCCCATCATCGGGAACATTCTTTCTGAATCTACCCTGTCTAACCCTGTTAGAATTTCATAGAACACAGAACATTACAGCGCAGTACAGGCCCTTTGGCCCTCGATGTTGCGCCGACCAGTGAAACCAATCTAAAGCCCCTCTAATCTACACTATTCCAATATCATCCATATGTTTATCCAATAACCATTTAAATGCCCTTAATGTTGACGAGTCCACTACTGTTGCAGGCAGGGCATTCCACGCCCTTACTACTCTCTGAGTAAAGAACCTACCTCTAACATCTGTCCTATATCTCTCACCCCTCAATTTAAAGCTATGTCCCCTCGTGCTAGCCAACACCATCCGAGGAAAAAGGCTCTCACTATCCACCCTATCTAATCCTCTGATCATCTTGTATGCCTCTATTAAGTCACCTCTTAACCTTCTTCTCTCTAACGAAAACAACCTCAAGTCCCTTGGCCTTTCCTCATAAGACCTTCCCACCATACCAGGCAACATCCTGGTAAATCTCCTCTGCACCCTTTCCAACACTTCCACATCCTTCCTATAATGCGGCGACCAGAACTGTACGCAATACTCCAAGTGCGGCCGCACCAGAGTTTTGTACAGTTGCAGCATGACCTCCTGGCTCCGAAACTCAATCCCTCTACCAATAAAAGCTAACACACCGTACGCCTTCTTAACAACCCTATCAACCTGGGTGCCAACTTTCAGGGATCTATGCACATGGACACCGAGATCTCACTGTTCATCCACACTACCAAGTATCTTACCATTAGCCCAGTACTCTGTATTCCTGTTACTCCTTCCAAAGTGAATCACCTCACAATTTTCCGCATTAAACTCCATTTGCCACCTCTCAGCCCAGCACTGCAGCTTATCTATGTCCCTCTGTAACCTGCAACATCCCTCCGCACTGTCCACAACTCCACTGACTTTAGTGTCATCCGCAAATTTACTAATCCATCCTTCTATGCCCTCATCCAGGTCATTTACAAAAATGACAAACAGCAGTGGCCCCAAAACAGATCCTTGCGGTACACCACTAGTAACTGAACTCCAGGATGAACATTTCCCATCAACCACCACCCTCTGTCTTCTTACAGCTAGCCAATTTCTGATCCAAACCACTAAATCACCCTCAATCCCATGTGTCCGTATCTTCTGCAATAGCTTACCGTGGGGAACCTTATCAAACGCTTACTGAAATCCATATATACCACATCAACTGCTTTGCCCTCATCCACCTCTTTGGTCACTTTCTCAAAGAACTCAATAAGGTTTGTGAGGCACGACCTACCCTTCACAAAACCGTGCTGACTATCCCTAATCAAATTATTCCTTTCTAGATGATTATAAATCCTATCTCTTATGATCCTTTCCAAAACTTTGCCCACAATAGAAGTGAAGCTCACCGGTCTATAATTACCAGGGTTGTCCCTACTCCCCTTCTTGAACAAGGGGACAACATTTTCTACCCTCCAGTCTTCTGGCACTATTCCTGTATTTGCTGTATTCCTGTCACGTCTCATCTTTACATAAGTCTCCTTCTCCCTCTTCACAAGAGATTCAACTTCTTTAGTAAAGCACGGTTCCCTCGCTCGACCACTTCCTCCCTGCCTGACAGGTACATACTTATCAAGGACACGCAATAGCTTTTCCTGGAACAAGCTCCACATTTCAATTGTGCCCAATTGTGCCCAGGGACATGATTTATGAGCATTTAGAGAGGTTTAGTATGCTCAAGAATACTCAGCATGGCTTTGTCAAAGGCAGATCGTGCCTTACGAGCCTGGTGGAGTTCTTCGAAAATGTGACTAAACACATTGACGAAGGGAAGGCGGTAGATGTGGTTTATATGGATTTTAGCAAGGCGTTCGATAAGGTCCCCCATGCAAGGCTTCTAGAAAAAGTGAGGGGGCATGGGATCCAAGGGGCTGCTGCCCTGTGGATCCAGAACTGGCTTGCCCAAAGGAGGCAGAGAGTGGGTATAGATGGGTCTTTTTCTGAATGGAGGTCGGTCACCAGTGGTGTGCCCCAGGGATCTGTTCTGGGACCCGTGCTGTTTGTCATTTTCATAAATGACCTGGATGAGGAAGCGGAGGGATGGGTTGGTAAGTTTGCCGACGACACGAAGGTTGGTGGGGTTGTGGATAGTCTGGAGGGATGTCAGAAGTTACGGAGGGACATAGATAGGATGCAAGACTGGGCGGAGAAGTGGCAGATGGACTTCAACCCAGATAAATGCGTAGTGGTCCATTTTGGCAGGTCAAATGGGATGAAGGAGTACAATATAAAGGGAAAGACTCTTAGTACAGTAGAGGATCAGAAGGACCTTGGGGTCCGGGTCCATAGGACTCTAAAATCGGCCCTGCAGGTGGAGGAGGTGGTTAAGAAGGCGTATGGTGTGCTTGCCTTTATCAATCGAGGGATTGAGTTCAGGAGTCCGGGGATAATGATGCAGCTATATAAGACCCTCATCAGACCCCACTTTGGAGTACTGTGCTCAGTTCTGGTCGTCTCATTACAGGAAGGATGTGGAAAAGATTGAAAGGGTGCAGAGGAGATTTACAAGGATGTTGCCTGGATTGAGTGGCATGCCTTATGAGGATAGGCTGAGGGAGCTCGGTCTTTTCTCCTTGGAGAGACGTAGGATGAGGGGAGACCTAATAGAGGTATATAAGATGTTGAGAGGCATAGATCGGGTGGACTCTCAGAGGCTTTTTCCCAGGGTGGAAATGGCTGCTATGAGAGGACACAGGTTTAAGGTGCTGGGGGGTAGGTACAGGGGAAATGTTAGGGGTAAGTTTTTCACACAGAGGGTGGTGGGCGAGTGGAATCGGCTGCTGTCAGTGGTGGTGGAGGCAAACTCAATAGGGTCTTTGAAGAGACGCCTGGATGAGTACATGGAGCTTAACAGGATGGAGGGTTATAGGTAGGCCTAAAAGGTAGGGATATGTTCGGCACAACTTGTGGGGCTGAAGGGCCTGTTTTGTGCTGTAGTTTTTCTATGTTTCTTTCTATGTTTCCAGTTTTCTTCCCCAACCGATGCATCCTAAATCTCGCCTAATCACATCATAATTTCCTTTCCCCCAGCTATAACTCTTGCCCTTCGGTATACACCTATTCCCTTCCATCGCTAAAGTAAATGTAACCCAATTGTGGTCACTATCACCAAAGTGCTCCCCTACCTCCAAATAGAAACTTATAAGTTTCTATGCGATCCCCTCTCACTCTTCTAAACTCCAGTGAATATAATCCGAACCGACTTAGTGTCTCCTCATATGATAAACCTGCCATCCCAGGAATCAGCCTGGTAAACCTCGGCTGCGCTCCCTCTATAGCAAGGACATCCTTCCTCAGATAAGGACACCAAAACTGCACACAATACTCCAGGTGTGACCTCACCAACACCCTGTACAATTGCAGCAAAACATCCCTATCCCTATACTCAAATCCTCTCGCTATGAAGACTAACTGCTGTACCGACGCGCTTACTTTCAGCGACTGATGCACGAGGACACTAAGGTCTCGCTGAGTATCCACCTCTCTCAATTCACACCCATTCAAGTCATAATCTGCCTTCAGGTTATTGCTACCAAAATGGATAACCTCACATTTATCCACATTATACTGCATCTGCCATGCAGATGCCCACACACTCAGCCTGTCCAAATAACGCTGAAGCATCTCCGCATCCTCCTCACAGCTCACCCTCCTGCCCAACTTTGTATCATCTGCAAATTTGGAGACAATACATTCAGTTCCCTCTTCCAAACCATTCGTATATAATGTGAACAGTTGGGGTCCGAGCACAGATCCCTGCGGAACCCCACTAGTCACTGACTGCCAATCAAACAATGACCCATTTATGCCAACTCTTTGCTTCCGATCTGCTGATCAGCTTTCATTCCATCTCAATCAAGACGTTACCTGCAATCCCATGTGCTTTAACTTTACATAATAGTCTGTGATGTGAGACCCTGTCGAAAGACTTCTGAAATTCGAACGAAACCACATCCACAGGTTCTTCTCGGTCAACTCCACTAGTTACATCCTCAAAAAATTCCAATAGATTCGTCAAGACATGATTTCCCTTTTGTAAATCCATGCTGACTTGGTCTGATTATACCACTGCCTTCCAAATGCAGAGCTACGAAATCCTTGAGAATGGACTCCAGCAACTTCCCCAGTTCACCATTAGGCTCACTGGTGCAGAGGGAGCTTTACTCTGTATCTAACCCCGTGCTGTACCTGTCCTGGGAGTGTTTGATGGGGGGACAGTGTAGAGGGAGCTTTACTCTGTATCTAACCCCGTGCTGTACCTGTCCTGGGAGTGTTTGATGGGGGACAGTGCAGAGGGAGCTTTACTCTGTATCTAACCCCGTGCTGTACCTGTCCTGGGAGTGTTTGATGGGGGACAGTGTAGAGGGAGCTTTACTCTGTATCTAACCCCGTGCTGTACCTGTCCTGGGAGTGTTTGATGGGGGGACAGTGTAGAGGGAGCTTTACTCTGTATCTAACCCCGTGCTGTACCTGTCCTGGGAGTGTTTGATGGGGGACAGTGTAGAGGGAGCTTTACTCTGTATCTAACCCCGTGCTGTACCTGTCCTGGGAGTGTTTGATGGGGACAGTGTAGAGGGAGCTTTACTCTGTATCTAACCCCGTGCTGTACCTGTCCTGGGAGTGTTTGATGGGGGACAGTGTAGAGGGAGCTTTACTCTGTATCTAACCCCGTGCTGTACCTGTCCTGGGAGTATTTGATGGGAGACAGTGCAGAGGGAGCTTTACTCTGTATCTAACCCCGTGCTGTACCTGTCCTGGGAGTGTTTGATGGGGGGACAGTGTAGAGGGAGCTTTACTCTGTATCTGACCCCGTGCTGTACCTGTCCTGGGAGTGTTTGATGGGGGGACAGTGTAGAGGGAGCTTTACTCTGTATCTAACCCCGTGCTGTACCTGTCCTGGGAGTGTTTGATGGGGGACAGTGTAGAGGGAGTTTTACTCTGTATCTAACCCCGTGCTGTACCTGTCCTGGGAGTGTTTGATGGGGGGACAGTGTAGAGGGAGCTTTACTCTGTATCTAACCCCGTGCTGTACCTGTCCTGGGAGTGTTTGATGGGGACAGTGTAGAGGGAGCTTTACTCTGTATCTAACCCCGTGCTGTACCTGTCCTGGGAGTGTTTGATGGGGACAGTGTAGAGGGAGCTTTACTCTGTATCTAACCCCGTGCTGTACCTGTCCTGGGAGTGTTTGATGGGGGACAGTGTAGAGGGAGTTTTACTCTGTATCTAAACCTGTGCTGTACCTGTCCTGGGAGTGTTTGATGGGGACAGTGTAGAGGGAGCTTTACTCTGTATCTAACCCCGTGCTGTACCTGTCCTGGGAGTGTTTGATGGGGGACAGTGTAGAGGGAGCTTTACTCTGTATCTAACCCCGTGCTGTACCTGTCCTGGGAGTGTTTGATGGGGACAGTGTAGAGGGAGCTTTACTCTGTATCTAACCCCGTGTTGTACCTGACCTGGGAGTGTTTGATGGGGGACAGTGTAGAGGGAGCTTTACTCTGTATCTAACCCCGTGCTGTACCTGTCCTGGGAGTATTTGATGGGAGACAGTGTAGAGGGAGCTTTACTCTGTATCTAACCCCGTGCTGTACCTGTCCTGGGAGTGTTTGATGGGGGGACAGTGTAGAGGGAGCTTTACTCTGTATCTGACCCCGTGCTGTACCTGTCCTGGGAGTGTGTGATGGGGGGACAGTGTAGAGGGAGCTTTACTCTGTATCTAACCCCGTGCTGTACCTGTCCTGGGAGTGTTTGATGGGGGACAGTGTAGAGGGAGTTTTACTCTGTATCTAACCCCGTGCTGTACCTGTCCTGGGAGTGTTTGATGGGGGGACAGTGTAGAGGGAGCTTTACTCTGTATCTAACCCCGTGCTGTACCTGTCCTGGGAGTGTTTGATGGGGACAGTGTAGAGGGAGCTTTACTCTGTATCTAACCCCGTGCTGTACCTGTCCTGGGAGTGTTTGATGGGGACAGTGTAGAGGGAGCTTTACTCTGTATCTAACCCCGTGCTGTACCTGTCCTGGGAGTGTTTGATGGGGGACAGTGTAGAGGGAGTTTTACTCTGTATCTAAACCTGTGCTGTACCTGTCCTGGGAGTGTTTGATGGGGACAGTGTAGAGGGAGCTTTACTCTGTATCTAACCCCGTGCTGTACCTGTCCTGGGAGTGTTTGATGGGGGACAGTGTAGAGGGAGCTTTACTCTGTATCTAACCCCGTGCTGTACCTGTCCTGGGAGTGTTTGATGGGGGAACAGTGTAGAGGGAGCTTTACTCTGTATCTAACCCCGTGCTGTACCTGTCCTGGGAGTGTTTGATGGGGGACAGTGTAGAGGGAGTTTTACTCTGTATCTAAACCTGTGCTGTACCTGTCCTGGGAGTGTTTGATGGGGGACAGTGTAGAGGGAGCTTTACTCTGTATCTAACCCCGTGCTGTACCTGTCCTGGGAGTGTTTGATGGGGGACAGTGTAGAGGGAGCTTTACTCTGTATCTAACCCCGTGCTGTACCTGTCCTGGGAGTGTTTGATGGGGGAACAGTGTAGAGGGAGCTTTACTCTGTATCTAACCCCGTGCTGTACCTGTCCTGGGAGTGTTTGATGGGTACAGTGGAGAGGGAGCTTTACTCTGTATCTAACCCCGTGCTGTACCTGTCCTGGGAGTGTTTGATGGGGGACAGTGTAGAGGGAGCTTTACTCTGTATCTCACCCCGTGCTGTATCTGTCCTGGGAGTGTTTGATGGGGGACAGTGTAGAGGGAGCTTTACTCTGTATCTAACCCCGTGCTGGACCTGTCCTGGGAGTGTTTGATGGGGGACAGTGTAGAGGGAGCTTTACTCTGTATCTAACCCCGTGCTGTACCTGTCCTGGGAGTGTTTGATGGGGGACAGTGTAGAGGGAGCTTTACTCTGTATCGAACCCCGTGCTGTACCTGTCCTGGGAGTGTTTGATGGGGGACAGTGTAGAGGGAGCTTTACTCTGTATCTAACCCCGTGCTGTACCTGTCCTGGGAGTGTTTGATGGGGGACAGTGTAGAGGGAGCTTTACTCTGTATCTAACGCCGTGCTGTACCTGTCCTGGGAGTGTTTGATGGGGACAGTGTAGATGGAGATTTACTCTGTATCTAACCCCGTGCTGTACCTGTCCTGGGAGTGTTTGATGGGGGACAGTGTAGAGGGAGCTTTACTCTGTATCTAACCCCGTGCTGTACCTGTCCAGGGAGTGTTGGATGGGGGATAGTGTAGAGGGAGCTTTACTCTGTATCTAACCCCGTGCTGTACCTGTCCTGGGAGTGTTTGATGGGGGACAGTGTAGAGGGAGCTTTACTCTGTATCTAACCCCGTGCTGTACCTGTCCTGGGAGTATTTGATGGGAGACAGTGTAGAGGGAGCTTTACTCTGTATCTAACCCCGTGCTGTACCTGTCCTGGGAGTGTTTGATGGGGGGACAGTGTAGAGGGAGCTTTACTCTGTATCTGACCCCGTGCTGTACCTGTCCTGGGAGTGTTTGATGGGGGGACAGTGTAGAGGGAGCTTTACTCTGTATCTAACCCCGTGCTGTACCTGTCCTGGGAGTGTTTGATGGGGGACAGTGTAGAGGGAGCTTTACTCTGTATCTAACCCCGTGCTGTACCTGTCCAGGGAGTGTTGGATGGGGGATAGTGTAGAGGGAGCTTTACTCTGTATCTAACCCCGTGCTGTACCTGTCCTGGGAGTGTTTGATGGGGGACAGTGTAGAGGGAGCTTTACTCTGTATCTAACCCCGTGCTGTACCTGTCCTGGGAGTATTTGATGGGAGACAGTGTAGAGGGAGCTTTACTCTGTATCTAACCCCGTGCTGTACCTGTCCTGGGAGTGTTTGATGGGGGGACAGTGTAGAGGGAGCTTTACTCTGTATCTGACCCCGTGCTGTACCTGTCCTGGGAGTGTTTGATGGGGGGACAGTGTAGAGGGAGCTTTACTCTGTATCTAACCCCGTGCTGTACCTGTCCTGGGAGTGTTTGATGGGGGACAGTGTAGAGGGAGTTTTACTCTGTATCTAACCCCGTGCTGTACCTGTCCTGGGAGTGTTTGATGGGGGGACAGTGCAGAGGGAGCTTTACTCTGTATCTAACCCCGTGCTGTACCTGTCCTGGGAGTGTTTGATGGGGACAGTGTAGAGGGAGCTTTACTCTGTATCTAACCCCGTGCTGTACCTGTCCTGGGAGTGTTTGATGGGGACAGTGTAGAGGGAGCTTTACTCTGTATCTAACCCCGTGCTGTACCTGTCCTGGGAGTGTTTGATGGGGGACAGTGTAGAGGGAGTTTTACTCTGTATCTAAACCTGTGCTGTACCTGTCCTGGGAGTGTTTGATGGGGACAGTGTAGAGGGAGCTTTACTCTGTATCTAACCCCGTGCTGTACCTGTCCTGGGAGTGTTTGATGGGGGACAGTGTAGAGGGAGCTTTACTCTGTATCTAACCCCGTGCTGTACCTGTCCTGGGAGTGTTTGATGGGGGAACAGTGTAGAGGGAGCTTTACTCTGTATCTAACCCCGTGCTGTACCTGTCCTGGGAGTGTTTGATGGGGGACAGTGTAGAGGGAGTTTTACTCTGTATCTAAACCTGTGCTGTACCTGTCCTGGGAGTGTTTGATGGGGGACAGTGTAGAGGGAGCTTTACTCTGTATCTAACCCCGTGCTGTACCTGTCCTGGGAGTGTTTGATGGGGGGACAGTGTAGAGGGAGCTTTACTCTGTATCTAACCCCGTGCTGTACCTGTCCTGGGAGTGTTTGATGGGGGACAGTGCAGAGGGAGCTTTACTCTGTATCTAACCCCGTGCTGTACCTGTCCTGGGAGTGTTTGATGGGGGACAGTGTAGAGGGAGCTTTACTCTGTATCTAACCCCGTGCTGTACCTGTCCTGGGAGTGTTTGATGGGGGGACAGTGTAGAGGGAGCTTTACTCTGTATCTAACCCCGTGCTGTACCTGTCCTGGGAGTGTTTGATGGGGGACAGTGTAGAGGGAGCTTTACTCTGTATCTAACCCCGTGCTGTACCTGTCCTGGGAGTGTTTGATGGGGGACAGTGTAGAGGGAGCTTTACTCTGTATCTAACCCCGTGCTGTACCTGTCCTGGGAGTGTTTGATGGGGACAGTGTAGAGGGAGCTTTACTCTGTATCTAACCCCGTGCTGTACCTGTCCTGGGAGTGTTTGATGGGGGACAGTGTAGAGGGAGCTTTACTCTGTATCTAACCCCGTGCTGTACCTGTCCTGGGAGTATTTGATGGGAGACAGTGCAGAGGGAGCTTTACTCTGTATCTAACCCCGTGCTGTACCTGTCCTGGGAGTGTTTGATGGGGGGACAGTGTAGAGGGAGCTTTACTCTGTATCTGACCCCGTGCTGTACCTGTCCTGGGAGTGTTTGATGGGGGGACAGTGTAGAGGGAGCTTTACTCTGTATCTAACCCCGTGCTGTACCTGTCCTGGGAGTGTTTGATGGGGGACAGTGTAGAGGGAGTTTTACTCTGTATCTAACCCCGTGCTGTACCTGTCCTGGGAGTGTTTGATGGGGGGACAGTGTAGAGGGAGCTTTACTCTGTATCTAACCCCGTGCTGTACCTGTCCTGGGAGTGTTTGATGGGGACAGTGTAGAGGGAGCTTTACTCTGTATCTAACCCCGTGCTGTACCTGTCCTGGGAGTGTTTGATGGGGACAGTGTAGAGGGAGCTTTACTCTGTATCTAACCCCGTGCTGTACCTGTCCTGGGAGTGTTTGATGGGGGACAGTGTAGAGGGAGTTTTACTCTGTATCTAAACCTGTGCTGTACCTGTCCTGGGAGTGTTTGATGGGGACAGTGTAGAGGGAGCTTTACTCTGTATCTAACCCCGTGCTGTACCTGTCCTGGGAGTGTTTGATGGGGGACAGTGTAGAGGGAGCTTTACTCTGTATCTAACCCCGTGCTGTACCTGTCCTGGGAGTGTTTGATGGGGACAGTGTAGAGGGAGCTTTACTCTGTATCTAACCCCGTGTTGTACCTGACCTGGGAGTGTTTGATGGGGGACAGTGTAGAGGGAGCTTTACTCTGTATCTAACCCCGTGCTGTACCTGTCCTGGGAGTATTTGATGGGAGACAGTGTAGAGGGAGCTTTACTCTGTATCTAACCCCGTGCTGTACCTGTCCTGGGAGTGTTTGATGGGGGGACAGTGTAGAGGGAGCTTTACTCTGTATCTGACCCCGTGCTGTACCTGTCCTGGGAGTGTGTGATGGGGGGACAGTGTAGAGGGAGCTTTACTCTGTATCTAACCCCGTGCTGTACCTGTCCTGGGAGTGTTTGATGGGGGACAGTGTAGAGGGAGTTTTACTCTGTATCTAACCCCGTGCTGTACCTGTCCTGGGAGTGTTTGATGGGGGGACAGTGTAGAGGGAGCTTTACTCTGTATCTAACCCCGTGCTGTACCTGTCCTGGGAGTGTTTGATGGGGACAGTGTAGAGGGAGCTTTACTCTGTATCTAACCCCGTGCTGTACCTGTCCTGGGAGTGTTTGATGGGGACAGTGTAGAGGGAGCTTTACTCTGTATCTAACCCCGTGCTGTACCTGTCCTGGGAGTGTTTGATGGGGGACAGTGTAGAGGGAGTTTTACTCTGTATCTAAACCTGTGCTGTACCTGTCCTGGGAGTGTTTGATGGGGACAGTGTAGAGGGAGCTTTACTCTGTATCTAACCCCGTGCTGTACCTGTCCTGGGAGTGTTTGATGGGGGACAGTGTAGAGGGAGCTTTACTCTGTATCTAACCCCGTGCTGTACCTGTCCTGGGAGTGTTTGATGGGGGAACAGTGTAGAGGGAGCTTTACTCTGTATCTAACCCCGTGCTGTACCTGTCCTGGGAGTGTTTGATGGGGGACAGTGTAGAGGGAGTTTTACTCTGTATCTAAACCTGTGCTGTACCTGTCCTGGGAGTGTTTGATGGGGGACAGTGTAGAGGGAGCTTTACTCTGTATCTAACCCCGTGCTGTACCTGTCCTGGGAGTGTTTGATGGGGGACAGTGTAGAGGGAGCTTTACTCTGTATCTAACCCCGTGCTGTACCTGTCCTGGGAGTGTTTGATGGGGGAACAGTGTAGAGGGAGCTTTACTCTGTATCTAACCCCGTGCTGTACCTGTCCTGGGAGTGTTTGATGGGTACAGTGGAGAGGGAGCTTTACTCTGTATCTAACCCCGTGCTGTACCTGTCCTGGGAGTGTTTGATGGGGGACAGTGTAGAGGGAGCTTTACTCTGTATCTCACCCCGTGCTGTATCTGTCCTGGGAGTGTTTGATGGGGGACAGTGTAGAGGGAGCTTTACTCTGTATCTAACCCCGTGCTGGACCTGTCCTGGGAGTGTTTGATGGGGGACAGTGTAGAGGGAGCTTTACTCTGTATCTAACCCCGTGCTGTACCTGTCCTGGGAGTGTTTGATGGGGGACAGTGTAGAGGGAGCTTTACTCTGTATCGAACCCCGTGCTGTACCTGTCCTGGGAGTGTTTGATGGGGGACAGTGTAGAGGGAGCTTTACTCTGTATCTAACCCCGTGCTGTACCTGTCCTGGGAGTGTTTGATGGGGGACAGTGTAGAGGGAGCTTTACTCTGTATCTAACGCCGTGCTGTACCTGTCCTGGGAGTGTTTGATGGGGACAGTGTAGATGGAGATTTACTCTGTATCTAACCCCGTGCTGTACCTGTCCTGGGAGTGTTTGATGGGGGACAGTGTAGAGGGAGCTTTACTCTGTATCTAACCCCGTGCTGTACCTGTCCAGGGAGTGTTGGATGGGGGATAGTGTAGAGGGAGCTTTACTCTGTATCTAACCCCGTGCTGTACCTGTCCTGGGAGTGTTTGATGGGGGACAGTGTAGAGGGAGCTTTACTCTGTATCTAACCCCGTGCTGTACCTGTCCTGGGAGTATTTGATGGGAGACAGTGTAGAGGGAGCTTTACTCTGTATCTAACCCCGTGCTGTACCTGTCCTGGGAGTGTTTGATGGGGGGACAGTGTAGAGGGAGCTTTACTCTGTATCTGACCCCGTGCTGTACCTGTCCTGGGAGTGTTTGATGGGGGGACAGTGTAGAGGGAGCTTTACTCTGTATCTAACCCCGTGCTGTACCTGTCCTGGGAGTGTTTGATGGGGGACAGTGTAGAGGGAGCTTTACTCTGTATCTAACCCCGTGCTGTACCTGTCCAGGGAGTGTTGGATGGGGGATAGTGTAGAGGGAGCTTTACTCTGTATCTAACCCCGTGCTGTACCTGTCCTGGGAGTGTTTGATGGGGGACAGTGTAGAGGGAGCTTTACTCTGTATCTAACCCCGTGCTGTACCTGTCCTGGGAGTATTTGATGGGAGACAGTGTAGAGGGAGCTTTACTCTGTATCTAACCCCGTGCTGTACCTGTCCTGGGAGTGTTTGATGGGGGGACAGTGTAGAGGGAGCTTTACTCTGTATCTGACCCCGTGCTGTACCTGTCCTGGGAGTGTTTGATGGGGGGACAGTGTAGAGGGAGCTTTACTCTGTATCTAACCCCGTGCTGTACCTGTCCTGGGAGTGTTTGATGGGGGACAGTGTAGAGGGAGTTTTACTCTGTATCTAACCCCGTGCTGTACCTGTCCTGGGAGTGTTTGATGGGGGGACAGTGCAGAGGGAGCTTTACTCTGTATCTAACCCCGTGCTGTACCTGTCCTGGGAGTGTTTGATGGGGACAGTGTAGAGGGAGCTTTACTCTGTATCTAACCCCGTGCTGTACCTGTCCTGGGAGTGTTTGATGGGGACAGTGTAGAGGGAGCTTTACTCTGTATCTAACCCCGTGCTGTACCTGTCCTGGGAGTGTTTGATGGGGGACAGTGTAGAGGGAGTTTTACTCTGTATCTAAACCTGTGCTGTACCTGTCCTGGGAGTGTTTGATGGGGACAGTGTAGAGGGAGCTTTACTCTGTATCTAACCCCGTGCTGTACCTGTCCTGGGAGTGTTTGATGGGGGACAGTGTAGAGGGAGCTTTACTCTGTATCTAACCCCGTGCTGTACCTGTCCTGGGAGTGTTTGATGGGGGAACAGTGTAGAGGGAGCTTTACTCTGTATCTAACCCCGTGCTGTACCTGTCCTGGGAGTGTTTGATGGGGGACAGTGTAGAGGGAGTTTTACTCTGTATCTAAACCTGTGCTGTACCTGTCCTGGGAGTGTTTGATGGGGGACAGTGTAGAGGGAGCTTTACTCTGTATCTAACCCCGTGCTGTACCTGTCCTGGGAGTGTTTGATGGGGGACAGTGTAGAGGGAGCTTTACTCTGTATCTAACCCCGTGCTGTACCTGTCCTGGGAGTGTTTGATGGGGGAACAGTGTAGAGGGAGCTTTACTCTGTATCTAACCCCGTGCTGTACCTGTCCTGGGAGTGTTTGATGGGTACAGTGGAGAGGGAGCTTTACTCTGTATCTAACCCCGTGCTGTACCTGTCCTGGGAGTGTTTGATGGGGGACAGTGTAGAGGGAGCTTTACTCTGTATCTCACCCCGTGCTGTATCTGTCCTGGGAGTGTTTGATGGGGGACAGTGTAGAGGGAGCTTTACTCTGTATCTAACCCCGTGCTGGACCTGTCCTGGGAGTGTTTGATGGGGGACAGTGTAGAGGGAGCTTTACTCTGTATCTAACCCCGTGCTGTACCTGTCCTGGGAGTGTTTGATGGGGGACAGTGTAGAGGGAGCTTTACTCTGTATCGAACCCCGTGCTGTACCTGTCCTGGGAGTGTTTGATGGGGGACAGTGTAGAGGGAGCTTTACTCTGTATCTAACCCCGTGCTGTACCTGTCCTGGGAGTGTTTGATGGGGGACAGTGTAGACGGAGCTTTACTCTGTATCTAACGCCGTGCTGTACCTGTCCTGGGAGTGTTTGATGGGGACAGTGTAGATGGAGATTTACTCTGTATCTAACCCCGTGCTGTACCTGTCCTGGGAGTGTTGGATGGGGGATAGTGTAGAGGGAGCTTTACTCTGTATCTAACCCCGTGCTGTACCTGTCCTGGGAGTGTTTGATGGGGGGACAGTGTAGAGGGAGCTTTACTCTGTCTCTAACCCCGTGCTGTACCTGTCCTGGGAGTGTTTGATGGGGGACAGTGTAGAGGGAGCTTTACTCTCTGTCTAACCCCGTGCTGTACCTGTCCTGGGAGTGTTTGATGGTGGGACAGTGTAGAGGGAGCTTTACTCTGTATCTAACCCCGTGCTGTACCTGTCCTGGGAGTGTTTGATGGGGGACAGTGTAGAGGGAGCTTTACTCTGTATCTAACCCCGTGCTGTACCCGTCCTGGGAGTGTTTGATGTGGACAGTGTAGAGGGAGCTTTACTCTGTATCTAACCCTGTGCTGTATCTGTCCTGGGAGTGTTTGATGGGGGGGCAGTGTAGAGGGATCTTTACTCTGTATCTAACCCCGTGCTGTACCTGTCCTGGGAGTGTTTGATGGGGGACAGTGTAGAGGGAGCTTTACTCTGTATCTAACCCCGTGCTGTACCTGTCCTGGGAGTGTTTAATGGGGGACAGTGTAGAGGGAGCTTTACTCTGTATCTAACCCCATGCTGTACCTGTCCTGGGAGTGTTTGATGGGGACAGTGTAGAGGGAGCTTTACTCTGTATCTAACCCCATGCTGTACCTGTCCTGGGAGTGTTTGATGGGGGACAGTGTAGAGGGAGCTTTACTCTGTATCTAACCCCATGCTGTACCTGTCCTGGGAGTGTTTGATGGGGACAGTGTAGAGGGAGCTTTACTCTGTATCTAACCCCGTGCTGTACCTGTCCTGGGAGTGTTTGATGGGGGACAGTGTAGAGGGAGCTTTACTCTGTATCTAACCCCATGCTGTACCTGTCCTGGGAGTGTTTGATGGGGACAGTGTAGAGGGAGCTTTACTCTGTATCTAACCCCATGCTGTACCTGTCCTGGGAGTGTTTGATGGGGGGACAGTGTTTAGGGAGCTTTACTCTGTATCTAACCCCGTGCTGTACCTGTCCTGGGAGTGTTTGATGGGGGGACAGTGTAGTGGGAGCTTTACTCTGTATCTAACCCCGTGCTGTATCTGTCCTGGGAGTGTTTGATGGGGGGACAGTGTAGAGGGAGCTTTACTCTGTATCTCACCCCGTGCTGCATCTGTCCTGAGAGTGTTTGATGGGGTCAGTGTAGAGGGAGCTTTACTCTGTATCTAACCCCGTACTGTACCTGTCCTGGGAGTGTTTGATGGGGGATAGTGTAGAGGGAGCTTTACTCTGTATCTAACCCCGTGCTGCATCTGTCCTGGGAGTGTTTGATGGGGGGACAGTGTAGAGGGAGCTTTACTCTGTATCCGAAGCCCTTGACTGAAATCCTGTCCTTGTCCAATGTACGGCAAGAGGCCTGATTAAGTTACCGCTTTTGCTGAGAGTGTATTCCGACGTTCCCTGACCTCCCTTTGATGAGATGTTTCCAGAAAGTTAGCATTTCTGAAGTACAGTGAAGCGTTTGATCAGCGGTCTGTGAAACTTTGATTGAGTTGGAGCCTGTGTCGTGGCGTCCGGGGAATTCAAAAGGCTCTGATGATTGTCACATCTTTTGAGGCAATTTGCTCATTCTCCGGTCCGCAGTGTCCGACAGATTTATTAGGAATATTACTCTGACAAGATGTCTCAATTCCCACGACACAGGGTCCCCCGCATCCCACACAATAGAGCCCCACATTGGGTACCGTTATTTCAGGACGGTACGGTGGCACAGTGGGTTAGCACTGCTGCCTCACAGCGCCAGGGTCCCGGGTTCGATTCCCGGCTCGGGTCACTGTCTGTGTGGAGTTTGCACATTCTCCCCGTGTCTGCGTGGGTTTCCTCCGGGTGCTCCGGTTTCCTCCCACAGTCTGAAAGATGTGTGGGTTAGGGCGCATTGGGCCGTGCTAAATTCTCCCTCAGTGTAACCCGAACAGGCACCGGAGTGTGGCGACTAGGGGATTCTGACAGTAACTTCATTGCAGTGTTAATGTAAGCCAACTTGTGACACTAACACTTTATAAATGAACTTAATAAACTGTTCCCACCCTCTCCTGATATTGTGAGGGAGTTTGGGGTGCATCAGAGAGTGTTACAGTGAGGGGGTGTGGGGAATATCAGAGAGTGTTACAGTGAGGGGGTGTGGGGTATATCAGAGAGTGTTACAGTGAGGGGGTGTGGGGTATATCAGAGACTGTTACAGTGAGGGGGTGTGCGGTATATCAGAGAGTGTTACAGTGAGGGGGTGTGGGGTATATCAGAGAGTGTTACAGTGAGGGGGTGTGGGGTATATCAGAGAGTGTTACAGTGAGGGGGTGTGGGGTATATCAGAGAGTGTTACAGTGAGGGGGTGTGGGGTATATCAGAGAGTGTTACAGTGAGGGGGTGTGGGGTATATCAGAAAGTGTTACAGTGAGGGGGTGGGGGGTATATCAGAGAGTGTTACAGTGATGGGGTGTGGGGTATATCAGAGAGTGTTACAGTGAGGGGGTGTGGGGTATATCAGAGAGTGTTACAGTGAGGGGGTGTGGGGTATATCAGAGAGTGTTACAGTGATGGGGTGTGGGGTATATCAGAGTGTTACAGTGAGGGGGTGTGGGGTATATCAGAGAGTGTTACAGTGAGGGGGTGTGGGGTATATCAGAGAGTGTTACAGTGAGGGGGTGTGGGGTATATCAGAGTGTTACAGTGAGGGGGTGTGGGGTATATCAGAGAGTGTTCCAGTGAGGGGGTGTGGGGTATATCAGAGTTACAGTGAGGGGGTGTGGTGTATATCAGAGTTACAGTGAGGGGGTGTGGGGTATATCAGAGAGTGTTACAGTGAGGTGGTGTGGGGTATATCAGAGAGTGTTACAGTGATGGGGTGTGGGGTATATCAGAGAGTGTTACAGTGATGGGGTGTGGGGTATATCAGAGAGTGTTACAGTGAGGGGGTGTGGGGTATATCAGGGTGTGTTACAGTGAGGGGGTGTGGGGTATATCAGAGTGTGTTACAGTGAGTGGGTGTGGGGTATATCAGAGAGTGTTCCAGTGAGGGGGTGTGGGGTATATCAGAGAGTGTTACAGTGATGGGGTGTGGGGTATATCAGAGAGTGTTTCAGTGAGGGGGTGTGGTGTATATCAGAGTTACAGTGAGGGGGTGTGGGCTATATCAGAGAGTGTTACAGTGAGGGGGTGTGGGGTATAACAGAGTGTTACAGTGAGGGGGTGGGGGGTATATCAGAGAGTGTTACAGTGATGGGGTGTGGGGTATATCAGAGAGTGTTACAGTGAGGGGGTGTGGGGTATATCAGAGAGTGTTACAGTGAGGGGGTGTGGGGTATATCAGAGTGTTACAGTGAGGGGGTGTGGGGTATATCAGAGTGTGTTACAGTGAAGGGGTGTGGGGTATATCAGAGTGTTACAGTGAGGGGGTGTGGGGTATATCAGTGTTACAGTGAGGGGGTGTGGGGTATATCAGAGTGTTACAGTGAGGGGGTGTGGGGTATATCAGAGTTACAGTGAGGGGGTGTGGGGTATATCAGAGAGTGTTACAGTGAGGGGGTGTGGGGTATATCAGAGAGTGTTACAGTGAGGGGGTGTGGGGTATATCAGAGAGTGTTACAGTGAGGGGGTGTGGGGTATATCAGAGAGTGTTACAGTGAGGGGGTGTGGGGTATATCTGAGTTACAGTGAGGGGGTGTGGGGTATATCTGAGTTACCGTGAGGGGGTGTGGGGTATATCAGAGAGTGTTACAGTGAGGGGTGTGGGGTATATCAGAGAGTGTTACAGTGAGGGGGTGTGGGGTATATCAGAGTTACAGTGAGGGGGTGTGGGGTATATCAGAGAGTGTTACAGTGAGGGGTGTGGGGTATATCAGAGAGTGTTACAGTGAGGGGGTGTGGGGTATATCAGTGTGTTACAGTGAGGGGGTGTGGGGTATATCAGGGAGTGTTACAGTGAGGGGGTGTGGGGTATATCAGAGAGTGTTACAGTGAGGGGGTGTGGGGTATATCAGAGAGTGTTACAGTGAGGGGGTGTGGGGTATATCAGTGTGTTACAGTGAGGGGGTGTGGGGTATATCAGTGTGTTACAGTGAGGGGGTGTGGGGTATATCAGAGTGTTACAGTGAGGGGGTGTGGGGTATATCAGTGTGTTACAGTGAGGGGGTGTGGGGTATATCAGTGTGTTACAGTGAGGGGGTGTGGGGTATATCAGAGTGTTACAGTGAGGGGGTGTGGGGTATATCAGGGAGTGTTACAGTGAGGGGGTGTGGGGTATATCAGAGAGTGTTACAGTGAGGGGGTGTGGGGTATATCAGAGAGTGTTACAGTGAGGGGGTGTGGGGTATATCAGAGAGTGTTTCAGTGAGGGGGTGTGGGGTATATCAGAGAGTGTTACAGTGAGGGGGTGTGGGGTATATCAGAGTGTTACAGTGAGGGTGTGTGGGGTATATCAGAGTGTTACAGTGAGGGGGTGTGGGGTATATCAGAGTGTTACAGTGAGGGGGTGTGGGGTACATCAGAGAGTGTTACAGTGAGGGGGTGTGGGGTATATCAGAGAGTGTTACAGTGAGGGGGTGTGGGGTATATCAGAGTGTTACAGTGAGGGGGTGTGGGGTATATCAGAGAGTGTTACAGTGAGGGGGTGTGGGGTATATCAGAGAGTGTTACAGTGAGGTGGTGTGGGGTATATCAGAGTGTTACAGTGAGGGGGTGTGGGGTATATCAGAGTGTTACAGTGAGGGGGTGTGGGGTATATCAGAGAGTGTTACAGTGAGGGGGTGTGGGGTATATCAGAGAGTGTTACAGTGAGGGGGTGTGGGGTATATCAGAGTGTGTTACAGTGAGGGGGTGTGGGGTATATCAGAGTGTGTTACAGTGAGGGGGTGTGGGGTATATCTAAGTTACAGTGAGGGGGTGTGGGGTATATCAGTGTGTTACAGTGAGGGGGTGTGGGGTATATCAGAGTGTTACAGTGAGCAGGTGTGGGGTATATCAGAGTGTTACAGTGAGGGGGTGTGGGGTATATCAGAGTGTTACAGTGAGGGGTGTGGGGTATATCAGAGTGTTACAGTGAGGGGGTGTGGGGTATATCAGAGAGTGTTACAGTGAGGGGGTGTGGGGTCTATCAGAGTGTGTTACAGTGAGGGGTGTGGGGTATATCAGAGTGTGTTACAGTGAGGGGGTGTGGGGTATATCAGAGTGTTACAGTGAGGGGGTGTGGGGTATATCAGAGAGTGTTACAGTGAGGGGGTGTGGGGTATATCAGGGAGTGTTACAGTGAGGGGGTGTGGGGTATATCAGAGTGTGTTACAGTGAGCGGGTGTGGGGTATATCAGAGAGTGTTACAGTGAGGGGGTGTGGGGTATATCAGAGAGTGTTACAGTGAGGGGGTGTGGGCTATATCAGAGTGTTACAGTGAGGGGGTCTGGGGTATATCAGAGTGTTACAGTGAGGAGGTGTGGGGTATATCAGAGAGTGTTACAGTGAGGGGGTGTGGGGTATATCTGTGTTACAGTGAGCGGGTGTGGGGTATATCAGAGAGTGTTACAGTGAGGGGGTGTGGGGTATATCAGAGAGTGTTACAGTGAGGGGGTGTGGGGTATATCAGAGAGTGTTACAGTGAGGGGGTGTGGGGTATATCAGAGTGTTACAGTGAGGGGGTGTGGGGTATATCAGAGTGTTACAGTGAGGGGGTGTGGGGTATATCAGAGTTACAGTGAGGGGGTGTGGGGTATGTCAGAGAGTGTTACAGTGAGGGGGTGTGGGGTATATCAGAGAGTGTTACAGTGAGGGGGTGTGGGGTATATCAGAGTTACAGTGAGGGGGTGTGGGGTATATCAGAGAGTGTTACAGTGAGGGGGTGTGGGGTATATCAGAGAGTGTTACAGTGAGGGGGTGTGGGGTATATCAGAGTTACAGTGAGGGGGTGTGGGGTGTATCAGTGTTACAGTGAGGGGGTGTGGGGTATATCAGAGTGTTACAGTGAGGGGGTGTGGGGTATATCAGAGAGTGTTACAGTGAGGGGGTGTGGGTTATATCAGAGAGTGTTACAGTGAGGGGGTGTGGGGTATATCAGTGAGTGTTACAGTGAGGGGGTGTGGGGTATATCAGAGAGTGTTACAGTGAGGGGGTGTGGGGTATATCAGAGAGTGTTACAGTGAGGGGGTGTGGGGTATATCAGAGAGAGTTACAGTGAGGGGGTGTGGGGTATATCAGAGTTACAGTGAGGGGGTGTGGGGTATAGCAGAGAGAGTTACAGTGCGGGGGTGTGGGGTATATCAGAGAGTGTTACAGTGAGGGGGTGTGGGGTATATCAGAGAGTTACAGTGAGGGGGTGTGGGGTATATCAGAGTTACAGTGAGGGGGTGTGGGGTATATCAGAGAGAGTTACAGTGCGGGGGTGTGGGGTATATCAGAGAGTGTTACAGTGAGGGGGTGTGGGGTATATCAGAGAGTGTTACAGTGAGGGGGTGTGGGGTATATCAGAGTTACAGTGAGGGGGTGTGGGGTATATCTGAGTTACAGTGAGGGGGTGTGGGGTATATCAGAGAGTGTTACAGTGAGGGGGTGTGGGGTATATCAGAGAGTGTTACAGTGAGGGGGTGTGGGGTATATCAGAGAGTGTTACAGTGAGGGGGTGTGGGGTATATCAGAGTTACAGTGAGGGGGTGTGGGGTATATCAGAGAGTGTTACAGTGAGGGGGTGTGGGGTATATCAGAGAGTGTTCCAGTGAGGGGGTGTGGGGTATATCAGAGTTACAGTGAGGGGGTGTGGGGTATATCTGAGTTACAGTGAGCGGGTGTGGGGTATATCAGAGAGTGTTACAGTGAGGGGCTGTGGGGTATATCAGAGAGAGTTACAGTGAGGGGGTGTGGGGTATATCAGAGAGTGTTACAGTGAGGGGGTGTGGGGTATATCAGAGAGTGTTACAGTGAGGGGGTGTGGGGTATATCAGAGAGTGTTACAGTGAGGGGGTGTGGGGTATATCAGAGTTACAGTGAGGGGGTGTGGGGTATATCAGAGAGTGTTACAGTAAGGGGGTGTGGGGTATATCAGAGAGTGTTTCAGTGAGGGGGTGTGGGGTATATCAGAGTTACAGTGAGGGGGTGTGGGGTATATCAGTGTGTTACAGTGAGTGGGTGTGGGGTATATCAGAGAGTGTTACAGTGAGGGGGTTTGGGGTATATCAGTGTGTTACAGTGAGGGGGTGTGGGGTATATCAGAGAGCGTTACAGTGAGGGGGTGTGGGGTATATCAGAGAGTGTTACAGTGAGGGGGTGTGGGGTATATCAGAGAGTGTTACAGTGAGGGGGTGTGGGGTATATCAGATAGTGTTACAGTGAGGGGGTGTGGGGTGTATCAGAGAGTGTTACAGTGAGGGGGTGTGGGGTATATCAGAGAGTGTTACAGTGAGGGGGTGTGGGGTATATCAGAGAGTGTTACAGTGAGGGTGTGTGGGGTATATCAGAGAGTGTTACAGTGAGGGGTTGTGGGGTATATCAGTGTGTTACAGTGAGGGGGTGTGGGGTATATCAGAGAGTGTTACAGTGAGGGGGTGTGGGGTATATCAGAGAGTGTTACAGTGAGGGGGTGTGGGGTATATCAGAGTTACAGTGAGGGGGTGTGGGGTATATCAGAGAGTGTTACAGTGAGGGGTGTGGGGTATATCAGAGTGTTACAGTGAGGGGGTGTGGGGTATATCTGAGTTACAGTGAGGGGGTGTGGGGTATATCAGAGTTACAGTGAGGGGGTGTGGGGTATATCTGAGTTACAGTGAGGGGGTGTGGGGTATATCTGAGTTACAGTGAGGGGGTGTGGGGTATATCAGAGTTACAGTGAGGGAGTGTGGGGTATATCTGAGTTACAGTGAGGGGGTGTGGGGTATATCAGAGTTACAGTGAGGGGGTGTGGGGTATATCAGAGAGTGTTACAGTGAGGGGGTGTGGGGTATATCAGACTGTTACAGTGAGGTGGTGTGGGGTATATCAGAGCGTGTTACAGTGAGGGGGTGTGGGGTATATCAGAGTTACAGTGAGGGGGTGTGGGGTATATCAGAGTTACAGTGAGGGGGTGTGGGGTATATCAGAGTTACTGTGAGGGTGTGTGGGGTATATCAGTGTTACAGTGAGGGGGTGTGGGGTATATCTGAGTTACAGTGAGGGGGTGTGGGGTATATCAGAGAGTGTTACAGTGAGGGGGTGTGGGGTATATCAGAGTTACAGTGAGGGGGTGTGGGGTATATCAGAGTGTTACAGTGAGGGGGTGTGGGGTATATCAGAGAGTGTTACTGTGAGGGGGTGTGGGGTATATCAGAGAGTGTTACAGTGAGGGGGTGTGGGGTATATCAGAGTTACAGTGAGGGGGTGTGGGGTATATCAGAGAGTGTTACAGTGAGGGGGTGTGGGGTATATCAGAGTGTTACAGTGAGGGGGTGTGGGGTATATCAGAGAGTGTTACAGTGAGGGGGTGTGGGGTATATCAGAGAGTGTTACAGTGAGGGGGTGTGGGGTATATCAGAGAGTGTTACAGTGAGGGGGTGTGGGGTATATCAGAGTGTTTCAGTGAGGGGGTGTGGGGTATATCAGAGTGTTACAGTGAGGGGGTGTGGGGTCTATCAGAGAGTGTTACAGTGAGGGGGTGTGGGGTATATCAGAGTGTTACAGTGAGGGAGTGTGGGGTATATCAGAGTGTTACAGTGAGGGGGTGTGGGGTATATCAGAGTGTTACAGTGAGGGGGTGTGGGGTATATCAGAGAGTGTTACAGTGAGGGGGTGTGGGGTATATCAGAGAGTGTTACAGTGAGGGGGTGTGGGGTATATCAGAGTGTTACAGTGAGGGGGTGTGGGGTATATCAGAGAGTGTTACAGTGAGGGGGTGTGGGGTATATCAGAGAGTGTTACAGTGAGGGGGTGTGGGGTATATCAGAGAGTGTTACAGTGAGGGGGTGTGGGGTATATCAGTGAGTGTTACAGTGAGGGGGTGTGGGGTATATCAGAGTTACAGTGAGGGGGTGTGGGGTATATCAGAGAGTGTTACAGTGAGGGGGTGTGGGGTATATCAGAGAGTGTTACAGTGAGGGGGTGTGGGGTATATCAGAGTTACAGTGAGGGGGTGTGGGGTATATCAGAGAGTGTTACAGTGAGGGGTTGTGGGGTATATCAGTGAGTGTTACAGTGAGGGGGTGTGGGGTATATCAGAGAGTGTTACAGTGAGGGGGTGTGGGGTATATCAGAGTGTTACAGTGAGGGGGTGTGGGGTATATCAGAGTGTTACAGTGAGGGGGTGTGGGTATATCAGAGTGTTACAGTGAGGGGGTGTGGGGTATATCTGAGTTACAGTGAGGGGGTGTGGGGTATATCTGAGTTACAGTGAGGGGGTGTGGGGTATATCTGAGTTACAGTGAGGGGGTGTGGGGTATATCAGAGTTACAGTGAGGGGGTGTGGGGTATATCAGAGTGTTACAGTGAGGGGGTGTGGGGTATATCAGAGAGTGTTTCAGTGAGGGGGTGTGGGGTATATCAGAGAGTGTTACAGTGAGGGGGTGTGGGGTATATCAGAGAGTGTTACAGTGAGGGGGTGTGGGGTATATCAGAGAGTGTTACAGTGAGGGGGTGTGGGGTATATCAGAGAGTGTTACAGTGAGGGGGTGTGGGGTATATCAGAGTGTTTCAGTGAGGGGGTGTGGGGTATATCAGAGTGTTACAGTGAGGGGGTGTGGGGTCTATCAGAGAGTGTTACAGTGAGGGGGTGTGGGGTATATCAGAGTGTTACAGTGAGGGAGTGTGGGGTATATCAGAGTGTTACAGTGAGGGGGTGTGGGGTATATCAGAGTGTTACAGTGAGGGGGTGTGGGGTATATCAGAGAGTGTTACAGTGAGGGGGTGTGGGGTATATCAGAGAGTGTTACAGTGAGGGGGTGTGGGGTATATCAGAGTGTTACAGTGAGGGGGTGTGGGGTATATCAGAGAGTGTTACAGTGAGGGGGTGTGGGGTATATCAGAGAGTGTTACAGTGAGGGGGTGTGGGGTATATCAGAGAGTGTTACAGTGAGGGGGTGTGGGGTATATCAGTGAGTGTTACAGTGAGGGGGTGTGGGGTATATCAGAGTTACAGTGAGGGGGTGTGGGGTATATCAGAGAGTGTTACAGTGAGGGGGTGTGGGGTATATCAGAGAGTGTTACAGTGAGGGGGTGTGGGGTATATCAGAGTTACAGTGAGGGGGTGTGGGGTATATCAGAGAGTGTTACAGTGAGGGGTTGTGGGGTATATCAGTGAGTGTTACAGTGAGCGGGTGTGGGGTATATCAGAGAGTGTTACAGTGAGGGGGTGTGGGGTATATCAGAGTGTTACAGTGAGGGGGTGTGGGGTATATCAGAGTGTTACAGTGAGGGGGTGTGGGTATATCAGAGTGTTACAGTGAGGGGGTGTGGGGTATATCTGAGTTACAGTGAGGGGGTGTGGGGTATATCTGAGTTACAGTGAGGGGGTGTGGGGTATATCTGAGTTACAGTGAGGGGGTGTGGGGTATATCAGAGTTACAGTGAGGGGGTGTGGGGTATATCAGAGTGTTACAGTGAGGGGGTGTGGGGTATATCAGAGAGTGTTTCAGTGAGGGGGTGTGGGGTATATCAGAGAGTGTTACAGTGAGGGGGTGTGGGGTATATCAGAGTTACAGTGAGGGGGTGTGGGGTATATCAGAGTGTTACAGTGAGGGGGTGTGGGGTATATCTGAGTTACAGTGAGGGGGTGTGGGGTATATCACGTTGGAATGATAAATGTCGATATCCGATTGCTGTCTCCTTCTTGAATCTTCCCACCTTCTCCTGCTCCTTCGTCTGTTATTAACATCTCTCTCTGTCCTTGCCTGAAGGTTGCCGAGTTCCCCATGTGCTTGGCACTGACAGCTGTCACCATCGCTGGCGAGCGAGCTTCCCACCAGGAATTTGGCCGATTCCCCGTCCCCCTGGGGGTCTGCATCCTCCGTGGATTCCTCCTCTGCGGAATCTCCGAGTCAACCTCAGGTGCAACTTGCCTTCGCGTTGGCCATTTCAATACCATTTAAACCCTCCCCCCTGATGTATTTCTGATCAAGTGTTAAGCACTGTGACAGCTGAGACCTAACTGGCCCCACAATGTATCATTGACGGAGCGGACAGAGAGAGACACAGAGAGAGAGATGTGGTCGAGAGTCACTTCCAGAGATCAGGGACACCCCAGGCAGCTGAAGTCACAGCCACCAATGGCCATCAGTCCAATCAGACTGTAAGATGCGGTGGCACAGTAGGTTAGCACTGCTGCCCGACAGCGCCAGGGACCCGGGTTCGATTACCGGCTCAGGTCACTGTCTGTGTGGGAGTTTGCACATTCTCCTCGTCTCTGCGTGGGTTTTCTCCGGGTGCTCCGGTTTCCTCAAACAGTGTGAAAGACGTGCTGGTTAGATGGATTGGCCAGGGATGTCAGAAGTTACAGAGGGACATAGATAGGATGCAAGACTGGCCGGACAAGTGGCAGATGGACTTCAACCCAGATAAATGCGTCGTGGTCCATTTTGGCAGGTCAAATGGGATGAAGGAGTACAATATAAAGGGAAAGACTCTTAGTACTGTAGAGGATCAGAAGGACCTTGGGGTCCGGGTCCATAGGATTCTGAAATCGGCCCCACAGGTGGAGGAGGTGGTTAGGAAGGCGTATGGTGTGCTGGCCTTTATCAATCGAGGGATTGAGTTTAGGAGTCCGGGGATAATGATGCAGC
Source organism: Mustelus asterias (assembly GCF_964213995.1). Classification (NCBI taxonomy): domain Eukaryota; kingdom Metazoa; phylum Chordata; class Chondrichthyes; order Carcharhiniformes; family Triakidae; genus Mustelus; species Mustelus asterias. The sequence goes on from NW_027591725.1 coordinate 54,736, forward strand.
TATATAAGACCCTGGTCAGACCCCACTTGGAGTACTGTGCTCAGTTCTGGTTGCCTCATTACAGGAAGGATGTGGAAATGATTGAAAGGGTGCAGAGGAGATTTATAAGGATGTTGCCTGGATTGAGTGGCATGCCTTATGAGGATAGGCTGAGGGAGCTCGGTCTTTTCTCCTTGGAGAGATGAAGGATGAGAGGAGACCCAATAGAGGTGTATAAGATGTTGAGAGGCATAGATTGGGTGGACTCTCAGAGGCTTTTTCCCAGGGTGGAAATGTCTGCTACGAGAGGACCCAGGTTTAAGGTGCTGGGGGGTAGGTCCAGGGGAAATGTTAGGGGGAAGTTTTTCACACAGAGGGTGGTGGGCGAGTGGAATCGGCTGCCGTCAGTGGTGGTGGAGGCAAACTCAATAGGGTCTTTCAAGAGACTCCTGGATGAGTCCATGGAGCTTAATAGGATGGAGGGTTATAGGTAGGTCTAGAAGGTAGGGATGTGTTCGGCACAACTTGTGGGGCCGAAGGGCCTGTTTGTGCTGTAGTTTTTCTATGTTTCTATGTTTCTATGCTAAATTGCCCCTTAGTGTCCAAAGATGTGCTGGTTAGGTGGATTGGCCGTGCTAAATTGGCCCTTAATGTTTAGTCGGATAAATGTGTGGAGTTACGGGGATAGGGCCTGGCTGGGATTGAGGTCAGTACAGACTTGATGGGCCAAATGGACTCCTTCCGTCCCACAGGGATTTTATGATTCTACGACTCCTGATCGGACCTCCGACCGTCCGTCTGCCCACCTGCCCGAGCCACGTAAAATTCGGGCCGAAGTGCCACGTCTGTCCACACTGTGGGTGGGTTTGAATGGGACGTGCGGGGCCTCCCGCCCTCGATGTTCTCCTCGCGTTGAAGGATCACGTGACGCGCCCTTGCTGAGTTTCACGACTAAGGTTGTCTTGTCTCCCCTTGCCAGGAGAGCACATTTAACTCTGAGGTGAGAGAACATGGAAGAGTACAGCACAGGAAGAGGCCCTTCGGCCCACCATGTTGTACCGAGCATGACGCCGAATTAAACTAATCCTTTCTGCCTGCCCTTGCTCCCTATCCCTCTATTCCTTACATATCCATGTGCTTATCTAAAAGCCCCTTAAACCCCCCTATCGTATCTGCCTCCACCACCATCCCGGGCAGCGTGTTGCAGACACCTACCACTCTCTGTGTAAAAAAACCTGCCCCTCACATCTCCTTTGAACTTTCCCCCCCTCTCACCTTAAGTGCAGGCCCCCCGTAGTATTAGACATTTCAACTCTGGGGAAAAAGATTCTGACTCTCAACCCCATCTATGTCTCTCATAATTTTATAGACTTCTATCAGGTCTGGTCACCGCATTATCGGAAGGATAGAACATAGAACAGTACAGCACAGAACAGGCCCTTCGGCCCACGATGTTGTGCCGAGCTTTATCTGAAACCAAGATCAAGCTATCCCACTCCCTATCATCCTGGTGTGCTCCATGTGCCTATCCAATAACCGCTTAAATGTTCCTAAAGTGTCTGACTCCACTATCACTGCAGGCAGTCCATTCCACACCCCAACCACTCTCTGCGTAAAGAACCTACCTCTGATATCCTTCCTATATCTCCCACCACGAACCCTATAGTTATGCCCCCTTGTAATAGCTCCATCCACCCGAGGAAATAGTCTTTGAACGTTCACTCTATCTATCCCCCTCATCATTTTATAAACCTCCCCTCAGCCTCCTCCGCTCCAGAGAGAACAGCCCTAGCTCCCTCAACCTTTCCTCATAAGACCTACCCTCCAAACCAGGCAGCATCCTGGTAAATCTCCTCTGCACTCTTTCCAGCGCTTCCACATCCTTCTTATAGTGAGGTGACCAGAACTGCACACAATATTCCAAATGTGGTCTCACCAAGGTCCTGTACAGTTGCAGCATAACCCCACGGCTCTTAAACTCCAACCCCCTGTTAATAAAAGCTAACACACTATAGGCCTTCTTCACAGCTCTATCCACTTGAGTGGCAACCTTTAGAGATCTGTGGATATGGACCCCAAGATCTCTCAGTTCCTCCACAGTCTTCAGAACCCTACCTTTGACCCTGTAATCCACATGTGGAATGTGGAAGTGTTGGAAAGGGTGCAGAGGAGATTTACCGGGATGTTGCCTGGTATGGTGGGAAGGTCGTATGAGGAAAGACTGAGTGACTTGAGGCTGTTTTCGTTAGAGAGAAGAAGATTAAGAGATGACTTAATAGAGGCATACAAGATGATCAGAGGATTAGATAGGGTGGACAGTGAGAGCCTTTTTCCTCAGATGGTGATGCCTAACATGAGGGGACATAGCTTTAAATTGAGGGGTGATAGATATAGGACAGATGTTAGAGGTAGGTTCTTTACTCAGAGAGTAGTAAGGGCGTGGAATGCCCTGCCTGCAACAGTAGTGGACTCGTCAACATTAAGGGCATTTAAAGGGTTATTGGATAAACATATGGATGATATTGGAATAGTGTAGGTTAGATGGGCTTTAGATTGGTTTCACTGGTCGGCGCAACATCGAGGGCCGAAGGGCCTGTACTGCACTGTAATGTTCTATGTTCTAGGTCTCCCCTCAGCCTCCGGCGCTCCAGAGAAAACAACCCCAGTTTGTCCAGCCGCTCCTTATAGCTCGTACCCTCTAATCCAGGCAGCATCCTGGTAAACCTCTTCCGCACCCTCTCCAAAGCCCCCACATCCTTACTGTAATGTGGCGACCAGAATTGAACACAATACTCTATAAGTGCGGCCTAACCAATGTTTTATAAAGCTGCAACATGACATCCTGACTCTTGTACTCAATGCCCCAACCAATAAAGGCAATCTTTTTCAATTCTAAGAAGAGGCTGGATAGGCTGGGACTTTTTTTCCTTGGAGCGGGCAGGAGGATGAGGGGGTGATCGTCCCGTAACGTGGCGACCAGAATTGGACGCAATATTCTATCAGTGCGGCCTCAAAGTTTTATATGATTAAGGTGGATAGGATATTGGTATGTAGATAGGCTGGAAAATTGGGCGGGGATCCTGGATTCAGGATTCAATCCTGGACCGGGGAGCGGCGCGGGCTTGGAGGGCCGAAGGGCCTGTTCCTGTGCTGTATTGTTCTTTGTTCTTTGTTTGTTAGTTTTTTTTTGACGTGTCCCCTCATGCCGCAGGATACACATCACCTGCCACACAAGTAGGCCTCAGTTGGAGCCTGTGGTTGGGACAGTAATGAGAGGGGAATCACTAGACCACTACACGCTCTCTCTCTCTCTCTCTGTTTTCCACAAAGCTGCAAAGGAAAGTCTTTGTCGTCAAGGTCTCCTTCACTTTGCCAAGGTGTGTCGCCTTGGTAACCGCTCTGTGCGGCCTATTCAGGCGAACCTTGAAGTGCGGGCCACCTCATCCACCTCGTTCATGTTGCCCCGGCAACCCGCCCCTCACCTACACCCCCGTCCATCGCAACCCCACTACCCCCACCTTCCGCCTTCTTGAGGCTAGGTGGGGATGGCAGAGTGATTAGCACTGCTGCCTCACAGTCATGATGTGGAGGTGCCAGCGTTGGACTGGGGTGAACACAGTAAGAAGTTTAACAACACCAGGTTAAAGTCCAACAGATTTATTTGGTAGCAAAAGCCACACAAGCTTTCGGAGGTGAGTGGGAATTCTGTTGAGGTCAGGTGAGTGGGTCTGGATTGTTGTCGGTACAGGTTTGATGGGCTGAATGGCCTCCTCCTACACGTAGGGAGTCTATCTATGAGACACTGAGAACGTGGAGCGGGGGAGGGGAGAGGGGGGCATGTTTTGGGCCCTGTATCTAAGGAAGGATGTGCTGGCCTTGGAAAGGGTCCAGAGGAGGTTCACAAGAATGATCCCTGGAATGAAGAGCTTGTCGTCTGAGGAACGGTTAGAAACATAGAAAACGACAGCACAAAACAGGCCCTTCGGCCCCACAAGTTGTGCCGAACATATCCCTACCTTTTAGGCCTACCTATAACCCTCCATCCTATTAAGTCCCATGTACTCATCCAGGAGTCTCTTAAAAGACCCTATCGGGTTTGCCTCCACCACCACTGACGGCAGCCGATTCCACTCGCCCACCACCTTCTGTGTGAAAAACTTCCCCCTAACATTTCCCCTGTACCTACCCCCCAGCACCTTAAACCTGTGTCCTCTCGTAGCAGACATTTCCACCCTGGGAAAAAGCCTCAGAGTCCACCCGATCTATGCCTCTCAACATCTTATGCACCTCTATTAGGTCTCCTCTCATCCTACGTCTCTCCAAGGAGAAAAGATCAAGCTCCCTCATCCTATCCTCATAAGGCATGCCACTCAATCCAGGCAACATCCTTGTAAATCTCCTCTGCACCCTTTCAATCTTTTCCACATCCTTCCTGTAATGAGGCGACCAGAACTGAGCACAGTGCTCCAAGTGGGGTCTGACCAGGGTCTTATAAAGCTGCACCTGGTTGAGGACTCTGGGTCTGTACTCGTTGGAGTTTAGAAGGATGAGGGGGGGGGGTCTGCTAGGCGTGAAAAGAGTGGACGTGGAGAGGATGTTTCCACGAGTAGGAAAAACTAGAACCACAGTCACAACCTTTAGGCTAAAGGGACGATCCTTTAAAACAGAGATGAGGAGGAATTTCTTCAGCCAGAGAGTGATGAATCTGTGGAACTCTTTGCTCCAGAAGGCTGTGGAGGCCAGGTCATTGAGTGTCTTTAAGACAGAGATAGATTGGTTCTTGATTAATAAGGGGATCAGGGGTTACGGGGAGAAGGCAGGAGAATGGGGATGAGAAAAAAATCAGCCATGATTGAATGGTGGAGCAGACTCGATGGGCCGAGTGGCCTAATTCTGCTCCTATGTCTTATTGTCTTAGGGTGTACAGGGACATTCGAACCCTCAGTCCTGACCCGTCAGGCCATAAAATCACGACTGGTCATAGCCCAAGCATGCTCAAACTCACACACACACACACACTCTCTCTTTCTAACACACACACTCACACTAGTTATGACTGTAACAATACATTATGCATCCTCTTCTTTCCTTAGCACTAATGTACTCTATGAACGGTATGCTTTGTCTGTGCAACGCGTAAGGAACAATATTTTTTACTGTATCCCAATACATGTGACAATAATAAATCAAATGAAGAGGGAGTCTCTCTGTCAATGACCCCCTTTGAAAGAGGGAGTCTCTCGGTCAGTGACCCCCTTTGAAAGAGGGAGTCTCTCGGTCAGTGACCCCCTTTGAAAGAGGGAGTCTCTCTCTCTCTCTGTGGCTGGGACCTCCCCGATCAGTAATTAAATCAAGAGAATGCAGGGTTCAAAATATTTTGCGACATTTAATTTAATCTTTTGTCTGGGTCTATGTTTGAAACAAATGTTGACGCTGGGGTAAAAGACAGGACAGTAGCTGTACAATAGCGAGTGATGATAATCCTCATGAGATGATGTATCTGAGTGCAGGACCAGGTCCAACGTCAAGAGATACCTGAAGAATTCTTCATCCCAGCTCCGTCGCTTAATTCCTCTATGTAAGCTCCAAACCTCCTTTCAACCTATATCTGGGGAGGTCTCGGTAAACCCCCTTCTCTCTCTCTCCTGTATCTGGGGAGGTCTCTCTAACTCCCTCTCTCTCTCACACTCCTGTATCTGGGGAGGTCTCTCTAACCCCCTCTCTCTCACACACTCCTGTATCTGGGGAGGTCTCTCTAACCCCCTCTCTCTCTCACACTCCTGTATCTGGGGAGGTCTCTCTAACCCCCTCTCTCTCACACACTCCTGTATCTGGGGAGGTCTCTCTAACCCCCCTCTCTCTCACACTCCTGTATCTGGGGAGGTCTCTCTAACCCCCTCTCTCTCACACACTCCTGTATCTGGGGAGGTCTCTCTAACCCCCTCTCTCTCACACTCCTGTATCTGGGGAGGTCTCTCTAACCCCCTCTCTCTCACACACTCCTGTATCTGGGGAGGTCTCTCTAACCCCCTCTCTCTCTCTCACACCTGTATCTGGGGAGGTCTCTCTAACCCCCCTCTCTCTCACACTCCTGTATCTGGGGAGGTCTCTCTAACCCCCCTCTCTCTCACACTCCTGTATCTGGGGAGGTCTCTCTAACCCCCTCTCTCTCTCTCACACTCCTGTATCTGGGGAGGTCTCTCTTACCCCCTCTCTCTCACACTCCTGTATCTGGGGAGGTCTCTCTAACCCCCTCTCTCTCACACACTCCTGTATCTGGGGAGGTCTCTCTAACCCCCTCTCTCTCTCTCACACCTGTATCTGGGGAGGTCTCTCTAACCCCCCTCTCTCTCACACTCCTGTATCTGGGGAGGTCTCTCTAACCCCCCTCTCTCTCACACTCCTGTATCTGGGGAGGTCTCTCTAACCCCCCTCTCTCTCACACTCCTGTATCTGGGGAGGTCTCTCTAACCCCCCTCTTTCACACACTCCTGTATCTGGGGAGGTCTCTCTAACCCCCCTCTCTCTCTCACACTCCTGTATCTGGGGAGGTCTCTCTAATCCCCCTCTCTCTCACACACTCCTGTATCTGGGGAGGTCTCTCTAACCCCCCTCTCTCTCTCACACTCCTGTATCTGGGGAGGTCTCTCTAACCCCCCCTCTCTCACACACTCCGGTATCTGGGGAGGTCTCTCTAACCCCCTCTCTCTCTCACACTCCTGTATCTGGGGAGGTCTCTCTAACCCCCTCTCTCTCTCTCACTCCTGTATCTGGGGAGGTCTCTCTAACCGCCTCTCTCTCACACACTCCTGTATCTGGGGAGGTCTCTCTAATCCCCTCTCTCTCTCTGACTCCTGTATCTGGGGAGGTCTCTGTAACCCCCCCCTCTCTCTCACACTCCTGTATCTGCAGACGTCTTTCTAACCCCCTCTCGCGCACACACTCCTGTATCTGCGGAGGTCTCTCTAACCCCCTCTCTCACACACTCCTGTATCTGGGGAGGCCTCTCTAACCCCCCTCTCTCACACACTCCTGTATCTGGGGAGGTCTCTCTAACCCCCTCTCTCACACACTCCTGTATCTGGGGAGGTCTCTCTAACCCCCCTCTCTCTCACACGCCTGTATCTGGGGAGGTCTCTCTAACCCCCTCTCTCTCTCACACTCCTGTATCTGGGGAGGTCTCTCTAACCCCCTCTCTCTCACACACTCCTGTATCTGGGGAGGTCTCCCTAACCCCCTCTCTCTCTCACACTCCTGTATCTGGGGAGGTCTCTCTAACACCCTCTCTCTCACACACTCCTGTATCTGGGGAGGTCTCTCTAACCCCCTCTCTCTCACACACTCCTGTATCTGGGGAGATCTATCGAACCCCCTCTCTCACACACTCTTGTATCTGGGGAGGTCTCTCTAACCCCCTCTCTCTCACACACTCCTGTATCTGGGGAGGTCTCTCTAACCCCCTCTCTCACACACACTCCTGTATCTGGGGAGGTCTCTCTAACCCTCTCTTTCTCACACACTCCTGTACCTGCAGACGTCTCTCTAACCCCCTCTCGCGCACACACTCCTGTATTTAGGGAGGTCTCTCTAACCCCCCTCTCTCTCACACACTCCTGTATCTGGGGAGGTCTCTCTAACCCCCTCTCTCTCACACATTCCTGTTTCTGGGGAGGTCTCTCTAACCCCCTCTCTCTCTCACACACTCCTGTATCTGGGGAGGTCTCTCTAACCCCCTTCTCTCTCACACACTCCTGTATCTGGGGAGGTCTCTCTAACCCCCTCTCTCTCATACGCTCCTGTATCTGGGGAGGTCTCTCTAACCCCCTCTCTCTCACACACTCCTGTATCTGGGGAGATCTATCGAACCCCCTTTCTCACACACTCCTGTATCTGGGGAGGTCTCTCTAACCCCCTCTCTCTCTCTCTATCTCTCCTGTATCTGGGGAGGTCTCTCTAACCTTCTCTTTCTCACACACTCCTGTATCTGGGGAGGTCTCTCTAACCCCCTCACTCTCACACACTCCTGTATCTGGGGAGGTCTCTCTAACCCCCTCTCTCACATGCTCCTGTATCTGGGGAGTTCTCTCTAACCCCCTCTCTCACACACTCCTGTATCTGGGGAGGTCTCTCTAACCCCCTCTCTCTCACACACTCCTGTATCTGGGGAGATCTATCGAACCCCCTTTCTCACACACTCCTGTATCTGGGGAGGTCTCTCTAACCCCCTCTCTCTCTCTATCTCTCCTGTATCTGGGGAGGTCTCTCTAACCCCCTCTCTCTCACACACTCCTGTATCTGGGGAGGTCTCTCTAACCCCCTCACTCTCACACACTCCTGTATCTGGGGAGGTCTCTCTAACCCCCTCTCTCACATGCTCCTGTATCTGGGGAGTTCTCTCTAACCCCCTCTCTCACACACTCCTGTATCTGGGGAGGTCTCTCTAACCCCCTCTCTCTCACACACTCCTGTATCTGGGGAGATCTATCGAACCCCCTTTCTCACACACTCCTGTATCTGGGGAGGTCTCTCTAACCCCCTCTCTCTCTCTATCTCTCCTGTATCTGGGGAGGTCTCTCTAACCCCCTCTCTCTCACACACTCCTGTATCTGGGGAGGTCTCTCTAACCCCCTCTCTCTCACACACTCCTGTATCTGGGGAGGTCTCTCTAACCCCCTCTCTCTCTCACACTCCTGTATCTGGGGAGCTCTCTCTAACCCCCCCTCTCTCACACACTCCTGTATCTGGGGAGGTCTCTCTAACCCCCTCTCTCTCACACACTCCTGTGTCTGGGGAGGTCTCTCTAACCCCCCCTCTCTCACACACTCCTGTGTCTGGGGAGGTCTCTCTAACCCCCTCTCTCTCACACACTCCTGTATCTGGGGAGATCTATCGAACCCCCTCTCTCACTCCTGTATCTGGGGAGATCTATCGAACCCCCTCTCTCACTCCTCTATCTGGGGAGGTCTCTCTAACCCCCTCTCTCTCTCACACTCCTGTATCTGGGGAGGTCTCTCTAACCCCCTCTCTCTCTCACACTCCTGTATCTGGGGAGGTCTCTCTAACCCCCTCTCTCTCACACACTCCTGTATCTGGGGAGGTCATTCTGAAACCCATCTCTTGGGGAAAGTTGTCAAGGGCCTTTCCTGCCACCTGCTCTTAGCAACATGGTTGCCAATGGCTTGACATGCAAGCCCTAAGATAAGCCCCACACATTTTTGTCCCATCGAGTCCCATCAGGCCAAGTTGCTCCTTACGTCACTTCCTACCCTCCCCATCGTCGTTAACTCTAATTGGACGGATTCCTGGTTGTGCAATCTCATGACCTCTGACCTCCGGCCCACCTTTGCGCCCAGGTCGAAGAGCCCTTATATCCGATGTATGACACGTTGATGCCTAATAGGAAACATGAGTGTCCAACAGCAAGCGAAGGTTATTTTAGACATCCAGTACTTGACGAGTCTTTCATTGAAGTCATGACAGCAAAACACAACACAGGTTCAAAATGGCCTCCTTCCTTTGGCCCTTGTGGTGGGGTCAAGGACGAGGGTTGGTCAACGTCGCTCTCTCTTGACCACCCCACCCAATTCTTTTCCCCGGGTCGGTGGTGACGTTCACGAGGGGTCATAGGTTCAAGGTGAAGGGGGGGAGGTTTAACACAGATATCAGAAGGACATATTTCACACAGAGGGTCGTGGGGGCCTGGAATGCGCTGCCGGGCAAGGTGGTGGAGGCGGACACACTGGGAACGTTTAAGACTTATCTAGACAGCTATATGAACGGAGTGGGAATGGAGGGATACAAAAGAGTGGTCTAGTTTGGACCAGGGAGCGGCGCGGGCTAATTGTTCCTGGTTTCTCGTTTCAAGGCTTCATTCTATGATCATCTTGCTGGTGCCAGTACAGAGCGAGACTGCGGATAGTTGGGAACCTGTCTCGGGGGCAGGGAATTCATATGGTGTTCGTGGAAGTGGAAATGACTAGGGTTGGGAAACATTTTCCGATCGGGGCCATTGTGATCTCCTGGACTTGTTTCGATCGCCTCAGGGGGTCGGAGAGGAATTTCCCAGATTTTTTTTTCCCCATATTGGCCCTGGGGTTTTCACTCTGGGTTTTCGCCTCTCCCTGGAGATCACATGGTCTGGAATGGGGGGGTGGGGGTGAGTTAATAGGTTGTGATGAACAAAGCATCGTAGCTGTGAGGGACAGCTCGGTGGATAGGATATTAGGATGTAGATAGGCTGGAAAATTGGGCGGGGATCCTGGATTCAGGATTCAATCCTGGACCGGGGAGCGGCGCGGGCTTGGAGGGCCGAAGGGCCTGTACCTGTGCTGTATTGTTCAAAAAAAAAAAAAAATTCCCCTCTCCCCACCCTCCTCAGGGGAAGAGAGAGCGAGGGCTCCGGCCATTTCCCCCGTCAGCAGAGATGTACTGCTGAGGCTTTCCGAAGTTCTGGTCAGACCACGTTTGGAGTATTGCGAGCGGTTTTGGGCCCCGTATCTAAGGAAGGATTGCCTTGGCCCCTTGGAGAGGGGTGGGATTGTGATCGGTGCAGACTCGATGGGCCGAATGGCCTCTTTCTGTACTGTAGGGATTCCATGATTCCATGAGGAACGTCTGGGATTCTGGGTCTCTGCTCCATTGGGAATCTCACTGAAACTTACAGAAGGCTGAAAGGCCTGGATAGAATGGACGTGGGTAAGATTCCCAGTTCCCTGGCGCTGTGAGGCAGGAGTGCGAATCACTGCGCCACCGTGCCACCCCTATACAGGCTTTGTGGAGAGGTGGGAGGGTGTGGTGGGGTGGGGGGAGTGGGGGGGAGAGTGCGGGGGGAGCGTGGTCAGGAGGTGAGTTACTCAAGACAGGATTCCCAGCCTCGGACCTGCTCTGGTAGCCACAGTATTTATATTGCTGGGTCGGTCAGGATGCTAAGTGTCCAGCATGGATCGGGACACACCTTCACTGCCTCTCCCCAATAATGTCCCCCCCCTCCTCCCCCCCGCCCCCACGCCCGACCCTTCACCCCATCACTCAGGTAGCCAACAGGAAGTGGCGGGATTGGGCGCCATGACCTTTGACATTACGGAGGAGGGGAGGCTTTTGAAGGGGGAAGGGTGCACGGAGGGGGGTGGGGGGGGGGGGTGGTCACACTGTGGGATGGAATCATCCCCTGGGCCTCAACTTGAGTCTCAACTCAAGCTGAGGGAGGTCTGAGGGAAGAGAGGGGGCAGGAGAGGCCCTCTTGAAAATCAGGCCAATGACACGTCCCCTGATGAGATACGCTGGGAATTGTGGGTGGGTTTGATCACCCCCTGATGTTGGGAGGGTAATGGGTAGGTTTATTGATTCGTTTCACAAGTAGGCTCATATTATTTTATTACCCATCCCTAGTTGCCCCTTGGAGGGCAGTTGAGAGACAACCACATTGCTGTGTGGCTCTGGAGTCACATGTCGGCCAGACCGGGTAAGGAACGGCAGATTTCCTTCCCTAAAGGGACATTAGTGAACCAGATGGGTTTTTCCGACAACGGTTTCACCGTCATCAGTAGATTCTTAATTCCAGATATTTTTTTTACTGAATTCAAATTCCACCACCTGCCGTGGGCGGGATTCGAACCCGGGTCCACCAGAACGTTGGCTGAGTTTCTGGATTAATCGTCTAGCGGTAATACCACTAGGCCATCGCTTAAGAGTCAACTGCCTTGGCTGTGTGGTTCTGAAGTTACATGTGGGCCAGACCGGCTAAGGGACAGCCGATTTCCTTCCCGAAAGGACATTAGTGAACCGGCAATGAAGTTACTGTGAAAGTCCCCTAGTCGCCACACTCCGGCGCCTGTTCAGGGACACTGAGGGAGAATTTTAGCACAGCCAATGCACCCTAACCAGGTGGTACAGTGGTTAGCACTGCTGCTTCACAGCGCCAGGGACCCGGGTTCGATTCCCGGCTCGGGTCACTGTCTGTGTGGAGTTTGCACGTCCTCCCCGTGTCTACGTGGGTTTTCCTCCGGGTGCCCCGGTTTCCTCCCACAGTCCGAAAGACGTGCTGGTTAGGGTGCATTGGGCCGTGCTAAATTCTCCCTCACTGTACCCGAACAGGAGTGTCGCAACTAGGGGAATTTTCACAGTAACTTCATTGCCGTGTTAATGTAAGCCGACTTCTGACGATAATAAATAAACTTTCAACTTAACCAGCACGTCTTTGGGAGGAAACCGGAGCATCCGGAGGGAAACCCACGCAGACACGGGGAGAATGTGCAAACTCCACACAGAGAGTGGCGGCACGGTAGCACAGTGGGTTAGCACTGCTGCCTCACAGCTCCAGGGTCCCGGGTTCGATTCCCGGCTTGGGTCACTGTCTGTGTGGAGTTTGCACATTCTCCTCGTGTCTGCGTGGGTTTCCTCCGGGTGCTCCGGTTTCCTCCCACAGTCCAAAGATGTGCGGGTTAGGTTGATTGGCCATGCTAAAATTGCTCCTTAGTGTCCTGGGATGCGTAGGTTAGAGGGATTAGCGGGTAAAATATGTAGGGATATGGGGGTAGGGCCTGGGTGGGATTGTGGTCGGTGCAGACTCGATGGGCCGAATGGCCTCTTTCTGTGCTGTAGGGCTTCTTCTTCATAGAATCATAGAATCATAGAAACCCGACAGTGCAGAAGGAGGCCATTCGGCCCATCGAGTCTGCACCGACCACAATCCCACCCAGGCCCTACCCCCACATATTTTACCCGCTAATCCCTCTAACCTACGCATCCCAGGACACTAAGGGGCAATTTCTAACCTGGCCAATCAACCTAACCCGCACATCTTTGGACTGTGGGAGGAAACCGGAGCACCCGGAGGAAACCCACGCAGACACGAGGAGAATGTGCAAACTCCACACAGACAGTGACCCGAGCCGGGAATCGAACCCGGGACCCTGGAGCTGTGAAGCAGCAGTGCTAACCACTGTGCTACCGTGCCGCCCCACTCTCTGTGTGGAGTTTGCACATTCTCCCCGTGTCTGCGTGGGTTTCCCTCCGGGTGCTCCGGTTTCCTCCCAAAGACGTGCTGGTTAAGTTGAAAGTTTATTTATTATCGTCAGAAGTCGGCCTACATTAACACGGCAATGAAGCTACTGTGAAAATTCCCCTAGTTGCCACACTCCTGATCGGGTGACACTGAGGGAGAATTTAGCACGGCCCAATGACACCCTAACCAGCACGTCTTTCGGACTGTGGGAGGAAACCGGAGCACCCGGAGGAAACCCACGCAGACACGGGGAGAACGTGCAAACTCCACACAGACAGTGACCCGAACCGGGAATGGAACCCAGGTCCCTGGCACCAGGAGGCAGCAGTGCTAACCACTGTGCCACTGCGTACTGAGGTGTGCGGAGTGGGATGGGGGGGGGGGGGGGGGCGGGTGAGGAGAGATGCGCAAAAACGTTCAGTTGCAATGGGAGCCGGGGGAGGGTGCGGGGGCGAAGGGGGGGTTGGGTAGGTTGGAGAGGAGATGTATCCCGTCGGGGGCTTGGCGGGTGAGGTGGTGAAGGGAGCGGCGGCGTTGCCGGCGCCGGCCAAGAACCTTCCGGAAGGTGGCGAAGGGGAACCTCAGAGTGGGAAGACGAGGAAGCCGGAGAAGGTGGAGTACTTCCAGCCACCCATCAGGTTACCGCGCTCCAGCGTAAGGGAGGCCTGGTCGCCCTTCTCCATCTGCACCAGGCCGGCGTTGGTGGCGGCCTCCCGCGTCACGTCCTGGTCCCCGGCGAAGGCTGAGATCATCGGTCGCCCGTTCAGCATCAGGCTCACCTGGGCAGGGGGCGGGGGGCGGGGGGGCGGGGTGACAAAGAAAAGAGCAGGAGGTTACAGCACGCTGCCTCACACTGTGGCACTAACAGCAGCACTAACCACTGTGCCACCGTGCCGCCCATTCATGGCTCAGCGGGTTGTCACCATATTCCCGCGTACCCACCTCCCCCAGAACATTTTACCCCACCCCCCACGCGCACCCTGGTTAATCCAGTTCTGCCTCAAAAATAACATCTGTTTACTTTGCTCTGAGTCAACACCCAGGGTTAAGCACAGTGAGCACCGATTAGTAAACAGACTCACATCATTAAACACAGAGTAACTCAACACCACGGTGCTGTGGTTCGGTGGGGAGCGGGGGGGAGTTCATTGGGCAACAGGCTGGGACCTCCATCCAGTCTTCCACATTGGAGAAAGACAAAGAGAGAGAGAGAGAGAGAGAAAAAGACATTGTGCGTGAGATAGAGCGAGAGAGAGAGAGGGAGACAGTGTGTGTGTGTGAGAGAGAGACGAAGGGAGAGAGAGAGAGAGAGAGAGACGGTGAGAGAGAGACGGAGAGTCAGAGAGAAACAGAGAGAGAGAGAGGGGGATATTGTGTGTGAGAGAAAGAGATGGTAAGGGAGAGAGAGATAGAGACAGAGAGACAGAGAGAGAGAGAGACAGAGAGGGAGAAACAGTGAGAGAGACAAAGAGAGCGAGAGAGAGACAGAGAGAGCGAGAGAGACAGAGAGAGAGACAGAGAGACAGAGCGAGAGAGACAGAGCGACAGAGCGAGAGAGACAGAGCGAGAGAGACAGAGCGACAGAGCGAGAGAGACAGAGCGAGAGAGACAGAGAGAGAGAGACAGAGAGAGACAGAGAGACAGAGAGAGACAGAGAGACAGAGAGAGACAGAGAGAGACAGAGAGAGAGAGAGAGACAGAGAGAGAGACAGAGACAGAACGAGAGAGAGAGACAGAGCGAGAGAGAGAGACAGAGAGAGAGACAGAGAGACAGAGCGAGAGAGACAGAGCGACAGAGCGCGAGAGACAGAGCGAGAGAGACAGAGCGACAGAGCGAGAGAGACAGAGCAAGAGAGACAGAGCGAGAGAGACAGAGCGAGAGAGACAGAGAGAGAGAGACAGAGCGAGACAGAGAGACAGAGAGAGACAGAGAGAGACAGAGAGAGAGAGAGAGACAGAGAGAGAGACAGAGACAGAACGAGAGAGAGAGACAGAGCGAGAGAGAGAGACAGAGCGAGAGAGAGAGAGACAGAGCGAGAGAGACAGAACGAGAGAGAGAGACAGAACGAGAGAGAGAGACAGAACGAGAAAGAGAGACAGAGCGAGAGAGGGAGAGAGAGAAAGAGAGGGAGATAGAGAAGGACAGAGAGGGAGAGAAAGAAAGAGGGAGAGAAAGAAAGAGGGAGAGACAGAGAGCGAGAGAGAGAGAGAGAGAGACACAGAGAGAGAGACATAGAGAGAGGCAGAGAGAGAGAGACATAGAGAGAGAGACATAGAGAGAGAGACAGAGAGAGAGAGACAGAGAGAGAGAGACAGAGAGAGCGAGAGAGAGACAGAGAGAGGGAGAGAGAGGGAGAGAGAGGGAGAGAGAGAGGGAGAGAGAGAGGGAGAGAGAAACGGAGAGAGAGACAGAGAGAGAGAGAGAGACAGAGAGAGAAACAGAGAAGGGGACATACATCTCCCCACCCGAGGTGGGGGTCAGGGCCCAAGATATCCAGGGGCCGGGCAGGTGCTGGGGGGTGCAGGGAGGTTAAAGGTCAGTCCTGACCCCGCCACCCGAGCCAGTTCCCCCCCCCCCGTCAGACAGAAGAGGACTTCCCTTCAGCGCTCGCTGGCCGAGGTGAGCCTGCCTTGGCAGGTCGCGCCAGGGTCAAAGGTCAGACTCTGTGCCAGTCCTCGATCGTCCCCTCCCTCCCCTCCCTCCCTCAGCCTCCCCTACCCCCATGCAGTGGACCCCCCTCTCCCCCCGACCCGCGTTGCTCAGTCTGACTGACCTGGATTGTCTGCCTGTTATACACCTTGACCACATGGAAGGTGAAACTGTAGATGCCCCTGCAGGGGGCGATGAAGACACTGATCTCCCAGTGGAAATGGCTGCCAATGTTCACCAGCACCTGGGGTAGGGGGGGTGGGGGGGGTAGGGGGGTAGGGAGTGGGGGGGGAAGCAAGCAAAAATGGCATCAAACTGCGGGCGGGATCCAGAGTCAGCAACTGGGGGAATGGGGAAGTTCCCACCTTGGACTCCATCTGCCAAAGACATTCACTCAATCATTCGGAACCCAACGGGTCAGAAGGAGGCCATTCGGCCCATCAGGTCCCACTCCCACCACAATCCCACCCCAGGCCCTATCGCACGGCCAATCCCCCCCTATAACCCGCACGTCTTTCGGGACTGCGGGAGGGAAACCCGGAGCACCCGGAGGAAACCCACGCGCAGACACGGGGGAGAACGTGCAAACTCCGCACGGACAGCGACCCCGAGCCGGGAATCCAACCCGGGTCCCCCCCCCCCCCGCCGCCGGCGCCGTGAGACAGCAGTGAGAACCCACCGTGCCACTGCGCCGCCCACTTTTCCGCCCCAGCGTGAATCCCGCCCGAGTCGAATAGCCCGCCGGCGCTCCTTCGACCACCCCCTGGGAAGGTTGGTGACGTGACGCTTGACGCAACCGCTCCCCCCCCCGCCACCGCCCAACCCCCCACCCACTCCCTCCCAGATCGCTCACCTGGTCAAAGTAGATGGTCATGGTGTGGTTGCTCATCTCCGAGGGCTCGTGGTTGGTCGCCCGGACGGCGGAGAAGGCCACCTTGCCTCCGGCGGTGCGCACGGACATGCCCAGGACGCTGCTTGGGGTCCCACCAGCCTGTTCGGTCAGGGGGTCCGAGTCGCACACCACCAGACACTTGCCCTCCAGCACCACCGGCTCGGTATCGTTCTGGGCCAGGCAGAGTGGGGGAGGGCCGAGCGGCGCCAACAAGAGTAGCAGACCGGCCAGCAACGGCATGGCGGGGCCGAGGCAGTGGGGGAGACGCCCGTGGATAAGGCCCGGCTTCCCTCTCTCTCTCTGTTGCCCCCGGTGACCAACAGGCTTCACACTCGCGACTGGGCCCAAAGCCCTCCGAAAGCCCAGAAAACGTCCTTCAAGTTAAGCTCGGAATTTGAAATCCGGGGCGTAGGCCCGAGTCGGGGGCGTGGATGTGTGTGTGGTGGGGGGGGCGAACGAGGTCGGAGGTCAGAGGTCGCTCCGAGGCCTCTCTGCGCCCACACGGACCCCAGGATCCGCTCCCAGATGGTCCTGCCCCCACAGGGTCGGAGGCTGTAGCTCTGTCAGATCTCTCCACCGCACTTGCCGTCGGACACTTCCTCACCTGTGGGGGTTTGGGAGTGAGACGGGGAACCAGGCCCGGGTGGGGGGGGGGCGGTGGGTGGTGGGGTCGTGGGTGAGTGATGTTCTGTCACCGAGGACACAGCTGGAAGGAAGGAATCCCAATCCTCTCGATGTCTCGTTCAACCCGGTTCCCCCCCGCCTGCGACAGGAGAAACAGAGACATCACTCAGAGTGTTTTAGCACTGGACCACCCACAGGACAGCTGACGATAATCCCCACTAAAGAGGGAAGAGCAACTTCTTTCCTGCTGCCCAGCCTCCCATCCATTGACTCCGTCTACACTTCCTGCTACCTCGGAAAAGGATCCCAGACATTCTCTCTCTCCCACCTTCTCCCGTCAGGAAAAAGATACAAAAGTCTGAGGTCACGTACCGACCGACTCAAGAACAGCTTCTTCCCTGCTGCTGTCAGACTTTTGAATGGGGACCTACTTCGTATTAAGTTGATCTTTCTCTACACCCTAGCTATGACTGTAACACTACATTCTGCACCCTCTCCTTTCCTTCTCTATGAATGGTATGCTTTGTCCGTACAGCGCGCAAGAAACAATACTTTTCACAGTATCCCAATACATATGACAATAATAAATCAAATCAAAATCAAAAGAATGATTCAAT
>NW_027591726.1:0-5000 GCF_964213995.1 Mustelus asterias
AATTTGTTGGTGTTTTCAATGTTGAGGTTGTTGTTGAATTTGTTAATGTTTCTCAATGTGGAGTTTATTGTTAGATTTGTTGGTGTCTTTCAATGTTGAGGTTCTTGTTGGGTTTGTTGGTGTTTCTCAATGCTGAGGTTGTTCTTGGATTTGTTTGTGTTTCTCAATTTTGAGGTTGTTGTTGGATTCGTTGATGTTTCCCAATGTTAAGGTTGTTACTCAACTTGTTGCTATTTCTCAATATTGGAGATAATGTTGAATTTGTTGGTGTGTTTCATTGATCAGGTTGTTGTTGAATTTATTGGTGTTTCTCAATGATGGAGTTGTTGTTGAATTGGTTGCTATTTTTCAATGTAGAGGTTGTTGTTGAATTTGTTAGTGTTTTTCAATGTTGAAGATAATGAAGGGGCTGGATAGGGTAGAGGTGGAGAGATTCTTTCCACTTAGAAAGGAAACTAGAACTAGAGGGCACAGCCTCAAAATAAAGGGGGGGTCAGTTTAGGACAGAGTTGAGGAGGAACTTCTTCTCTCAGAGGGTGGTGAATCTCTGGAATTCTCTGCCCATTGAAGTGGTGGAGGCTACCTCGTTGAATATGTTTAAATCACGGACAGATGGGTTCCTGATCGGTAAGGGAATTAGGGGTTATAGGGATCAGGCGGGTAAGTGGAACTGATCCACTTCAGATCAGCCATGATCTTATTGAATGGTGGGGCAGGCTCGAAGGGCTAGATAGCCTACTCCCGCTCCTATTTCTTATGTTCTTATGTTCTTGAATTTGTTGGTGTTTCTCAATGTGGAGATTGATGTTGGATTTGTTGGTGTTTCTCTATGTTGAGGTTATTGCTTGTTTAGTTGGTTTTTCTTTTTGTTCAAACTGTTGCTGACTTTGTTCGTGTTTCCAAATGCTAAGGTTGTTCTTCAAATTGTTGGAGATTATGTTGAATTTGTTGTTGAATTTGTTGGTGTTCCTCAATATTGACGTTGTTGTTGAATTATTTGTTGTTTTTCAATGTTGGGTTGTTGTTGCATTTGTTGGTGTTTTCAATTTTGAGGTTGTTCTTGAATTTGTCGCTTTCAATTTTGAGGTTTTTGTTGAATTTATTGGTGTTTTCAATGTTTAGATTGTTTGTTGGGCTTCTTGATGTTTCTCAATTTTCAGGTTGTTGTCGGATTTGTTGATGTTCCCCAATGTTTAGGTTGTTACTCAATTGGTTGTGGTTTTCTCAATGTTGGAGTTTATGTTGAATTTGTAGGTGTGTTTCATTGTTCAGGCTGTTGTTGAATTTGTTGGTGTTTCAATTTTGAGGTTATTGTTGAATTTGTTGGTCCTTCAATGTTGAGGTTGTTATTGAATTTTTTTTATGTTTTTCAATGTTGAGATTGTTTTTTTAATTTGTTGGTGTTTTCAATGTTGAGTTTGTTGTTGAATTCGCCGGTGTCTTTTAGGATTGAGGTTGTTGTTGAATTTGTTTTGGCTTTTCAGTATGAAGTTTGATTGAATGTTTTGGTGTTTTTTCACTGTCCAAGTTGTTGTTTGATTGTGTTGTTGTTTCCATTGTTGAGCTTGTTGTTGAACTTGTTGGTGTTATTCAATGTTGAGGTGTTGAACTTGTTGGTGTTTCTCAATGTTGGGGTTGTTGTTGACTTGTTGGTGTTCCTTAATGTTAATGCTGTTGTCTAATTTGTTGGTGTTTCTTAATGTTCAGGTTGTTGTTGAATTTGTTGGTGTTTATTCAATGTTGAGAT
Organism: Mustelus asterias; assembly: GCF_964213995.1. Lineage (NCBI taxonomy): Eukaryota > Metazoa > Chordata > Chondrichthyes > Carcharhiniformes > Triakidae > Mustelus > Mustelus asterias. The sequence goes on from NW_027591726.1 coordinate 1,748, forward strand.
TGTTGTTGAATTTGCCGTGTTCATTAATCCTGAGGTTGTTGTTGTACATGTTGGTGTTTTTCAACTTTGGGGTTCTTGTTGAATTTGTTGGTGTTTTTCAATGCTGAGGTTGTTGTTGAATTTGTTGGCTTTTTTAAGGTATGTGTTGAGTCTGCTGGTATTTTTCAATGTTGAGTTTATTGTTGCATTTGTTGGTGTGTTTCAATGTTGAGGTCATTGTTGAAGTTGTTGGTGCTTTCAAGGGTGAGGTTATTAAATTTCTTGGTATTTTTCAGTGTTGAGGTTGTTGTTGAATGTGTTGGTGCTTTTCAATGTTGAGATTTTTGTTGATTTTGTTGGTATTTTCCAATGCTGTGGTTGTTGTTACATTTGGTAGCTTTTTCAATGTTGAGGTTGTTGTTGCATTTGTTAGTAGGTTTCAATGTCGGTGTTATTGTTCGATATTTTGGTGCTTTTCAATTATGAGGTTGTTGTTGTTTTGTTGCTGTTTTTCAACGTTGAAGTTGTTGAATTGTTGGTGCTGTAAAATGTTGAGGATGTTGTTGAATTTGTTGGTGTTTTTCAATGTTGGGTTTGTTGTTTAATTTGTTGTTGTTTTGAATGTTAAGTTTGTTGTTGAATTTGTTGGTGTTTTTCAAATGTTGATGTTGTTGTTGAATCTGTTGGTGTCTTTTAATGTTGAGGTTGTTGTTGAATTGTTGGTGTTTCCAGTGTTGATATTGTTGTTGAATCTGTTGGTGTCTTTTAATGTTGAGGTTGTTGTTTGATTTTGTTGTTGTTTTCACTGCTGAGGTTTTTGTTGAACTTGTTGGTGTTTCTCAATGTTGAGGTTGTTGTTAAATTTATTGGTGTTTTTTAATGTTGAGATTTTTGGTGGCTTTGTTGGTGTTTTCCAATGTTGATGTTGTTTGTTGCAGTATCATAGAAAGAATCATAGAAACCCTACAGTACAGAAAGAGGCCATTCGGCCCATCGAGTCTGCACCGACCACAATCCCACCCAGGCCCTACCCCCACATATTTTACCCACTAATCCCTCTAACCTACGCATCTCAGGACACTAAGGGGCAATTTTAGCACGGCTAATCAACCTAACCCGCACATCTTTTGGACTGTGGGAGGAAACCGGAGATCCCGGAGGAAACCCACGCAGACACGAGGAGAATGTGCAAACTCCACACAGACAGTGACCCGAGCTGGGAATCGAACCCGGGTCCCTGGAGCTGTGAAGCAGCAGTGCTAACCCACTGTGCTACCGTGCCGCCCCTTTTTCTTTGTCTTGGTGCTGCTAAGATGCAGCCCATCCATCTTACGCAGGTCCCACTTGCCCCAGTGCTGGTCCCAATGTCTCAGGAATCTGAGGCCTTCCCTTTGATACTCGCTCTCCAGCCACATATTCAATCGCTCAGTTCTCCGGTTTCTATACGTTGGTGTTTTTCAATGATGACGTTTTTGTTCAATTTGTTGGTGTTTTTCAATGCTGAAATTGTTGTTGAATTTGTTGGTGTTTCTTAACGTTGAGGCTTTTGTTGATTTCGCTGGTATTTTTCAATGTTGAGGTTGTTTTTGCATTTGTTGGTGTTTCTCAATGGTGAGGTTGTTGTTGCAGTATGTTGGTGTTTTTCAATGTTGAGTTTTTCTGTTGATTTTGTTGATATTTTCCAGTGTTGGGGATGTTGTTGATTTTGTTGGTGTTTTCAGTGTTGAGCTTGTTGTTCCATATGTTGGTGTTTTTCAATGTTGAGTTTTTCTGTTGAATTTGTTGCTGTTTTTCAATGCCGGGTGATTGTTGGATTTTTGGTGTTTTTTAATTATGAGTTTTTTTGTTGGTTTGTTGCTATTTTTCAAAGTTCAGGTTGTTGATGAATTGTTGGTGCAGGATAATATTGAGGTTGTTGCTGAATTTGTTGGTGTTTTCAATGTTGAGGTTGTTGTTGAATTTGTTGGTGTTTTCAATGTTGAGGTTGTTGTTGAATTTGTTGGTGTTTTCAATGTTGAGGTTGTTGTTGAATTTGTTGGTGTTTTCAATGTTGAGGTTGTTGTTGAATTTGTTGGTGTTTTCAATGTTGAGGTTGTTGTTGAATTTGTTGGTGTTTTCAATGTTGAGGTTGTTGTTGAATTTGTTGGTGTTTTCAATGTTGAGGTTGTTGTTGAATTTGTTGGTGTTTTTTAGATGTTGATGTCGCTTTTGGATGGTTGGTGTTTTGAATGTTGATTTGTTGTTCATTCTGTTGGCGTCTTTTAATATTAAGGTTGTTGTTGAACTTGTTGGTCTTTTTAACTGTTGAGGTTGTTGAATTTATTGGTGTTTTTCAATGTTGAGTTTGTTGTTGCATTTGTTGGTGTTTTTTCAATGTTGAGGTTGTTGTTGAATTTATGGTGCTCTTCAATCCTGAGGTTGTTGTTGCATACATTGGACTTTTTGAATTTGGAGTTCTGATTGTTGAATTTGTTGTTGCCTTCAATAGTAAGCATGTTGTTGAATTTGTTGGTGTTTTTAAAATGCTGAGGTTGTTGTTGAATTTGTTGGTGATTTTGCATGTTGAGGTTTTTGCTGGTTTTGTCGGTATTTTTCCCTGTTGAGGTTGTTGTTGCATTTGTTGCTGTGTTTCATTCTTGAGGTTGTTGTTGAATCTGTTGGTGTCTTTTAATACTGAGGCTGTTGTTGAAATTTTTGGCCTTTTAATGTTGGGGTTGTTGTTGAATTTGTTGGTGTTTTTCAATGTTGAGGTTGTTGTTGGATTAGTTGGTGTTTTTCAATATTGAGGTTGTTGTTGTTTTTGTTGGTGTTTCAAAATTGATTGTTGTTGAATTTGTTGGTGTTTTTCAATGCGAAGTTGTTGTTGAATTTGTTGGTGTTTTTCAGTGTTGAGGTTGTTGTATTTGTTGGTGTTTTTCAGTGTTGAGGTTGTTGTTGTATTTGTTGGTGTTTTTCAGTGTTGAGGTTGTTGTTGTATTTGTTGGTGTTTTTCAGTGTTGAGGTTGTTGTTGTATTTGTTGGCGTTTTTCAGTGTTGAGGTTGTTGTTGTGTTTGTTGGTGTTTTTCAGTGTTGAGGTTGTTGTTGTATTTGTTGGTGTTTTTCAGTGTTGAGGTTGTTGTTGTATTTGTTGGTGTTTTTCAGTGTTGAGGTTGTTGTTGTGTTTGTTGGTGTTTTTCAGTGTTGAGGTTGTTGTTGTATTTGTTGGTGTTTTTCAGTGTTGAGGTTGTTGTTGTATTTCATAGAAATCATAGAAACCCTACAGTGCAGAAGGAG
>NW_027591726.1:17500-27500 GCF_964213995.1 Mustelus asterias
AGTGTAGAGGGAGCTTTACTCTGTATCTAACCCCGTGCTGTACCTGTCCTGGGAGTGTTTGATGGGGACAGTGTAGAGGGAGCTTTACTCTGTATCTAACCCCGTGCTGTACCTGTCCTGGGAGTGTTTGATGGGGGACAGTGTAGAGGGAGCTTTACTCTGTATCTAACCCCGTGCTGTACCTGTCCTGGGAGTGTTTGATGGGGACAGTGTAGAGGGAGCTTTACTCTGTATCTAACCCCGTGCTGTACCTGTCCTGGGAGTGTTTGATGGGGACAGTGTAGAGGGAGCTTTACTCTGTATCTAACCCCGTGCTGTACCTGTCCTGGGAGTGTTTGATGGGGGACAGTGTAGAGGGAGCTTTACTCTGTATCTAACCCCGTGCTGTACCTGTCCTGGGAGTGTTTGATGGGGGACAGTGTAGAGGGAGCTTTACTCTGTATCTAACCCCGTGCTGTCTTTCTCTCTCTCTCTCTCTCCTGCAGCGATCCAGTCTCTCTTTGTGCCCAGCGCTCGTCGGATTTTCACAGTGACACGCTGTCATAACACCGCCCCAACCCCTGCCCGGGAGACCCCTCCGTGTTACGATGAGGTGTTGGGGAGGGTACAAGTCCTCGAGGCCCCCGAGGGAGGGCCTGGTTCGAGAAGCACAGCGGAGGCAACAAGATAAGGATCTCTGGATAATCCACACGCACCCCTCTCTGTGCCCCCCAACGAAATTGCTAAAAAGTGGCAGGGGTGGGAATGTTTCCATTCTCTCCTGTTGGGACCCAGTCATCGATTTCTACCTGTGATTGTTGGATCACAGCCCTGTTCATTGCAATAAAAAGACAACGTTAAATTCCTCACCACTCTTGTGTCCCATTTTGCAGTGTTGTATACATTGTGATTTGATTTATTATTGTCACGTGTACTGGGATACAGTGAAAAGTATTGTTTCTTGCGCGCTGTACAGACAAAGCATACCGTTCATAGAGAAGGGAAGGAGAGGGTGCAGAATGGAGTGTTACAGTCACAGCTAGGGTGTAGAGAAAGATCAACTCAATGCGAGGTAGGTCCAAAGATGTGCAGGTTAGGTGGATTGGCCATGCTAAATTGTCCCTTCGTGTCCAAAGATGTGCAGGTTAGGTGGATTGGCCATGCTAAATTGCCCCTTAGTGTCCAAAGATGTGCAGGTTAGGTGGATTGGTCATGCTAATTTGTCCCTTAGTGTCTAAAGATGTGCTGGTTAGGTGGATTGGCCATGCTAAATTGCTTCTTAGTGTCCAAAGAAGTGTAGGTTAGGTGGATTGGCCATGCTAAATTGCCTCTTAGTGTCCAAAGATGTGTAGGTCAGGTGGATTGGCCATGCTAAATTGCCTCTTAGTGTCCAAAGATGTGTAGGTCAGGTGGATTGGCCATGCTAAATTGTCCCTTAGTGTCCAAAGATGTGCAGGTTAGGTGGATTGGCCATGCTAAATTGCCCCACAGTGTCCAAAGATGTGCTGGTTAGGTGGATTGGCCATGCTAAATTGTCCCTTAGTGTCCAAAGATGTGCAGGTTAGGTGGATTAGCCATGCTAAATTGCCCCTTAGTGTCCAAAGATGTGCAGGTTAAGTGGATTGGCCATGCTAAATTGCCCCTTAGTGTCCAAAGATGTGCTGGTTAGGTGGATTGGCCATGCTAAATTGCCCCTTAGTGTCCAAAGATGTGTAGGTTAGGGTGGATTGGCCATGTTAAATTGCCCCTTAGTGTCCAAAGATGTGCAGGTTAGGGTGGATTGGCCGTGCTAAATTGCCCCTTAGTGTCCAAAGATGTGCTGGTTAGGTGGATTGGCCGTGCTAAATTGCCCCTTAGTGTCCAAAGATGTGCAGGTTAGGTGGATTGGCCATGCTAAATTGTCCCTTAGTGTCCAAAGATGTGTAGGTTAGGTGGATTGGCCATGCTAAATTGCCCCTTAGTGTCCAAAGATGTGCTGGTTAGGTGGATTGGCCATGCTAAATTGCCCCTTAGTGTCCAAAGATGTGCAGGTTAGGTGGATTGGCCATGCTAAATTGTCCCTTAGTGTCCAAAGATGTGTAGGTTAGGTGGATTGGCCATGCTAAATTGCCCCTTAGTGTCCAAAGATGTGCTGGTTAGGTGGATTGGCCATGCTAAATTGCCCCTTAGTGTCCAAAGATGTGCAGGTTAGGTGGATTGGCCATGCTAAATTGTCCCTTAGTGTCCAAAGATGTGCAGGTTAGGTGGATTGGCCATGCTAAATTGCCCCTTAGTGTCCAAAGATGTGCTGGTTAGGTGGATTGGCCATGCTAAATTGCCCCTTAGTGTCCAAAGATGTGCAGGTTAGGTGGATTGGCCATGCTAAATTGTCCCTTAGTGTCCAAAGATGTGTAGGTTAGGTGGATTGGCCATGCTAAATTGCCCCTTAGTGTCCAAAGATGTGCAGGTTGGGTGGATTGGCCATGCTAAATTGCCCCTTAGTGTCCAAAGATGTGCTGGTTAGGTGGATTGGCCATGCTAAATTGTCCCTTAGTGTCCAAAGATGTGCAGGTTAGGTGGATTGGCCATGCTAAATTGTCCCTTAGTGTCCAAAGATGTGCAGGTTAGGTGGATTGGCCATGCTAAATTGTCCCTTAGTGTCCAAAGATGTGCAGGTTAGGTGGATTGGCCATGCTAAATTGTCCCTTAGTGTCCAAAGATGTGCAGGTTAGGTGGATTGGCCATGCTAAATTGTCCCTTAGTGTCCAAAGATGTGCAGGTTAGGTGGATTGGCCATGCTAAATTGTCCCTTAGTGTCCAAAGATGTGCAGGTTAGGTGGATTGGCCATGCTAAATTGTCCCTTAGTGTCCAAAGATGTGCAGGTTAGGTGGATTGGCCATGCTAAATTGTCCCTTAGTGTCCAAAGATGTGCAGGTTAGGTGGATTGGCCATGCTAAATTGTCCCTTAGTGTCCAAAGATGTGTAGGTTAGGTGGATTGGCCATGCTAAATTGCCCCTTAGTGTCCAAAGATGTGCAGGTTGGGTGGATTGGCCATGCTAAATTGCCCCTTAGTGTCCAAAGATGTGCTGGTTAGGTGGATTGGCCATGCTAAATTGTCCCTTAGTGTCCAAAGATGTGCAGGTTAGGTGGATTGGCCATGCTAAATTGTCCCTTAGTGTCCAAAGATGTGCAGGTTAGGTGGATTGGCCATGCTAAATTGTCCCTTAGTGTCCAAAGATGTGCAGGTTAGGTGGATTGGCCATGCTAAATTGTCCCTTAGTGTCCAAAGATGTGCAGGTTAGGTGGATTGGCCATGCTAAATTGTCCCTTAGTGTCCAAAGATGTGCAGGTTAGGTGGATTGGCCATGCTAAATTGTCCCTTAGTGTCCAAAGATGTGCAGGTTAGGTGGATTGGCCATGCTAAATTGTCCCTTAGTGTCCAAAGATGTGCAGGTTAGGTGGATTGGCCGTGCTAAATTTCTCCCTCAATGTAACCCGAACAGGCACCGGAGTGCGGGCGACGAGGGGATTTTCACAATGACCTCCATTGCAGTGTTAATGTCAGCCTCCTTGTGACGCTAATAATTAAACTTTAAAGTTTTTGTCTACTTTGGAAGGAATTTAGTTACGTGGATATTCCCAGTACAGGAACTGTTTAGGAAAACCTCAGTTTGATAGGAGGTTACGAGGGGCTTAGATCAGAGTGATTTGGAGAGAGGGAGTGAGCGGGGAAGGAACGAGGGGGGGAGGGGGATTTGGAGTGAGGTTGTTATATTTTGATTTGATTTATTATTGTCGCGTGTATTGGGATACAGTGAAAAGTATTGTTTCTTGTGCGCATACCAGACAAAGCATACCGTTCATAGAGAAGGAAAGGAGAGGGTGCAGAATGGAGTGTTACTGTCACAGCTAGGGGTGCAGAGAAAGATCAACTTAATATTTGATTTGATTTATTATTGTCACTGGGATTAGTATGCAGTGAAAAGTATTGTTTCTTGCACGCTACACAGACAAAGCATACCGTTCATAGAGTACAGAGGGGAGAAGGAAAGGAGAAGGTGCAGAAGGTAATGATAGAGTCATAGAGGTTTACAGCATGGAAACAGGCCCTTCGGCCCAACTTGCCGCCCCTTTTTTTTCAACCACTAAGCTAGTACCAACTGCCCGCGTTTGACCCATATCCCTCTATACCCATCTTACCCATGGGGTTCATGAGTCTATCAGATATAGGAGCAGAATTAGGCCACTCGGCCCATCGAGTCCGCTCCGCCATTCTATCATGGCTGATACGCTCCTCATCCCCATTTTACTGCCTTCCCCCCATCACCCTTCAACCCCATTCCCAATTAAAAATCTGTCCAACTCCTCCTTAAATTTACTCACTGTCCCGGCATCCACCGCACTTTGGGGCAGCGATTTCCACAGATTCGCAACCCTTTGGGAGAAGTAGTTTCTCCTCAACTCTGTTTTAAATTTGCTACCTCTTATCCTCAGACGATGACCTCTCGTCCTAGAATGTCCCACAAGAGGAAGCATCCGCTCCACGTCTACTTTATCCACACCTTTTATCATCTTGTATTCCTCAATTTGATCTCCCCTCATTCTTCTCAATTCCAGAGAGTGTCGGCCTAAACTGTTCAATCTCTCTTCATACGACAAACCCCTCATCTCTGGAATCAATCCAGTGAACCTCCTCCAAACTGCCTCCAATACCACTACATCTCTCCTCAAATAAGGAGACCAAAACTGTGCGCAATACTCCGACATTTGGAGTATTGTGAGCGGTTTTGGGCCCCGTATCTAAGGAAGGATGTGCTGGGCCTTGGAAAGGGCCCAGAGGAGGTTCACAAGAATGATCCCTGGAATGAAGAGCTTGTCGTATGAGGAACATAGAAACATAGAAAAACTACAGCACAAACAGGCCCTTCGGCCCACAAGTTGTGCCGAACAGACCTTCTAGACCTACCTCCATCCTATTAAGCTCCATGTACTCATCCAGGAGTCTCTTAAAAGACCCTATTGAGTTTGCCTCCACCACCACTGACGGCAGCCAATTCCACTCACCCACCACCCTCTGTGTGAAAAACTTCCCCCTGACATTTCCCCTGTACCTACCCCCCAGCACCTTAAACCTGTGTCCTCTCGTAGCAGACATTTCCACCCTGGGAAAAAGCCTCTGAGAGTCCACCCGATCTATGCCTCTCAACATCTTATATACCTCTATTAAGTCTCCTCTCATCCTACGTCTCTCCAAGGAGAAAAGACCGAGCTCCCTCAGCCTATCCTCATAAGGCATGCCACTCAATCCAGGCAACATCCTTGTAAATCTCCTCTGCACCCTTTCAATCTTTTCCACATCCTTCCTATAGTGAGGCGACCAGAACTGAGCACAGTACTCCAAGTGGGGTCTGACGAGGGTCTTATATAGCTGCATCATTATCCCCGGACTGCTAAACTCAATCCCTCGATTGATAAAGGCCAGCACACCATACGCCTTCTTAACCACCTCCTCCACCTGCGGGGCCGATTTCAGAGTCCTATGGACCCGGACCCCAAGGTCCTTCTGATCCTCTACAGTACTAAGAGTCTTTCCCTTTATATTGTACTCCTTCATCCCATTTGTCCTACCAAAATGGACCACGACGCATTCATCTGGGTTGAAGTCCATCTGCCACTTCTCCGCCCAGTCACAAGTGGACCGAGTGGTGAAGAAGGCATTCGGCATGCTTGGTTTCATTGGTCAGAACATTGAATACAGAGTTGGGACGTTTTGTTGAAGTTGTACAAGACATTGGTAAGGCCACACTTGGAATACTGTGTACAGTCCTGGTCACCCTATTATCGAAAGGATATTATTAAACTAGAAAGAGTGCAGAAAAGATTTACCAGGATGCTACCGGGACTTGATGGATTGAGTTATAAGGAGAGGCTGGATAGACTGGGACTTTTTTCTCTGGAGTGTCGGAGGCTGAGGGGTGATCTTATAGAGGTCTATAAAATAATGAGGGGCACAGATCAGCTAGATAGTCAAGATCTTTTCCCAAAGGTAGGGGAATCTAAAATTAGAGGGCATAGGTTTAAGGTGAGAGGGGAGAGATACAGAAGTGTCCAGAGGGGCAATTTTTTCACACACAGGGTGGTGAGTGTCTGGAACGAGCTGCCAGAGGCAGTAGTAGAGGCGGGTACAATTTTGTCTTTTAAAAAGCATTTAGACAGTTACATGGGTACGATGGGTGTCGAGGGATATGGGCCAAATGCGGGCAATTGGGATTAGCTTGAGGGTTTAAAAAAAAGGGCAGCATGGACAAGTTGGGCCGAAGGGCCTGTTTCCATGCTGTAAACCTCTATGGCTCTATGACTTGGGTACAGAAATGACGGGCGGTTTTAATCCAGACAAATGTGGGGTGATGCATTTTGGAGGATCAAATTTAGGTGTGAATTATACTGTCAGAAAATAAAACATACAGAGGGATCTGGGCGTACAGGTACATGGTTCCCTGAAATACAGGAGGATAAAGTGGTCAAGAAGGCATATGCCAAGCTTTCCTTCATCGGCCAGGGCATCGAGTATAAAAGTTGGCAATGTATATTACAGCACTCAACCCTGGAACACCTAGGTAACAAGGACACCTCTGTCAGACTCCTATTTATTGACAACAGTTCAGCCTTCAACACCATTATTCCCACGAAACCCATCTCCAAACTCTGTGGCCTGGGCCTCGGCACCTCCATCTGCGACTGGATCCTGAACTTCCTAACCCACAGACCACAATCAGTAAGGATAGGCAACAACACCTCCTCCACGATCATCCTCAACACCGGTGCCCCACAAGGCTGTGTTCTCAGCCCCCGACTATACTCCTTATGCACCTCTGACTGTGCGGCCAAATTCCCCTCCAATTCGATTTTCAAGTTTGCTGACGACACCACCGTAGTGGGTCGGATCTCAAACAGTGACGAGACAGAGTACAGGAATGAGAGAGAGAATCTGGTGAACTGGAGCGGCAACAATAACTCTCCCTCAATGTCAACAAAACGAAGGAGATTGTCATCGACTTCAGGAAGCGTAAAGGAGAACATGCTCCTGTCTACATCAATGAGGACAAAATGGAAATGGTCGAGAGCTTCAGGCTTCTAGGTGTCCAGATCACCAACAACCTGTCTTGGTCCCCCCCATGCCGACTCTATAGTTAAAAAAGCCCCACCAACGCCTCTACTTTCTCAGAAGACTAAGGAAATTTGGCATGTCAGCTACGACTCTCACCAACTTTTACAGATGCCCCATAGAAAGCATTCTTTCTGGTTGTATCACAGCTTGGTCTGGGCTCCTGCTCTGCCCAAGATCGCAAGGAACTACAAAAGGTTGTGAATGTAGCCCAATCCATCACGCAAACCAGCCTCCCATCCATTGACTCTGTCTACGCTTCCCGCTGCCTCGGGGGAAAAGCAGCCAGCATAATTAAGGACCCCACGCACCCCGGACATTCTCTCTTCCAACTTCTTCCGTCGGGAAAAAGATACAAAAGTCTGAGGTCACATACCGACCGACTCAAGAACAGCTTCTTCCCTGCTGCTGTCAAGACTTTTGAGTGGACCGAACTTGCATTAAGCTGATCTTTCTCTACACCCTAGCTGTGACTGTAACACTGTATTCTGCACCCTCTCCTTCCCTTCTCTATGAACGGTATGCCTTGTCTGTATAGTGCGCAAGAAACAATACTTTTCACTGTATATTAATAATGAACAATATAATATTGTTTATATGACAATAATAGATCAAATCAAGCGATATAAAACCCTTTAGTTTGGCTGCATTTGGAGTATTGTGTACAGTTCTGGTCGCCACACTACCAGAAGGACGCGGAAGCTTTGGAGAGAGTGCAGAGAAGGTTCACCAGGATGTTGCCTGGTCTTGAGGGTGTTGGCTATGAGGAGAGGTTGGATAAACTGGGATTGTTTTCACTGGAAAGACGGAGGCTCAGGGGAGATCTGATAGAACAAGAACAACAAAGAACAATACAGCACAGGAACAGGCCTTTCAGCCCCCCAAGCCCGCGCCGCTCCCCGGTCCAGGATTGAATCCTGAATCCAGGATCCCCGCCCAATTTTCCAGCCTATCTACATCCTAATATCCTATCCACCGAGCTGTCCCTCACAGCTACGATGCTTTGTTCATTACAACCTATTAACTCACCCCCACCCCCCCATTCCAGACCATGTGATCTCCAGGGAGAGGCGAAAACCCAGAGTGAAAACCCCAGGGCCAATATGGGGAAAAAAAATCTGGGAAATTCCTCTCCGACCCCCTGAGGCGATCGAAACGAGTCCAGGAGATCACAATGGCCCCGATCGGAAAATGCTTCCCAACCCTAGTCATTTCCACTTCCACGAACACCATATGAATTCCCTGCCCCCGAGACAGGTTCCCAACTATCCGCAGTCTCGCTCTGTACTGGCACCAGCAAGATGATCATAGAATGAAGCCTTGAAACGAGAAACAAGGAACAATTAGCCCGCGCCGCTCCCTGGTCCAAACTAGACCACTCTTTTGTATCCCTCCATTCCCACTCCGTTCATGTGGCTATCTAGATAAGTCTTAAACGTTCCCAGTGTGTCCGCCTCCACCACCTTGCCCGGCAACACATTCCAGGCCCCCACCACCCTCTGTGTGAAATATGTCCTTCTGATATCCGTGTTAAACCTCCCCCCCTTCACCTTGAACCTATGACCCCTCGTGAACGTCACCACCGACCCGGGGAAAAGGCTTCCCACCGTTCACCCTATCTATGCCTTTCATAATTTTATACACCTCTATGAAGTCTCCCCTCATCCTCCGTCTTTCCAGGGAGAACAACCCCAGTTTCCCCAATCTCTCCTCGTAACCAAAGCCCCTCCATACCAGGCAACATCCCGGTAAACCTCCTCTGCACTCTCTCCAAAGCCTCCACGTCCCTCTGGTAGTGCGGCGACCAGGAACGGCATAAGCGCACAGGCTGGGTGGGCCGAAGGGCCTATTCCTTTGCAGTACCGTTCCCCGTTCTTTGAGGTGTTCCCCGACTGGGGAATGAAGGGGTTAACAGCCAGAGGAAATCAGGTATCCGGGTCGTTAACTCCATGAACTGACCAGGGTCTGCTGAACTGCTAAACCAGCGGGGAACACGTACTCTGACAGCGCAGTTAACCTCCTCGTGTTGTCGGGAGCCATGGCGTACAAAGTTTCCAGCAATTCATCCGCCGTTTCCCACCCTCTGTGGAACAGGAGCATTTCCCTCCGGGCTAAACAGCAACATTTGGGGATTATTTGAATGTTCTGACGAATGTGCGACTGTTCCTGTGTCCCGACGTGTTTCCACAAGGACACAGCTCCGAGAGACCTCATTCAGTCAGAGAGGTTTACAGCACGGAAACAGGCCCTTCGGCCCAACTTGTCCATGCCGCCCTTTTTTTTAACCGCTAAGCTAATCCCAATTGCCCACATTGGCCCATATCCCTCTCCACCCATCGTACCCATGTAACTGTCTAAACGCTTTTTAAAAGACAAAATTGTACCCACCTCTACTACTGCCTCTGGCAGCTCGTTCCAGACACTCACCACCCTCTGTTGCCCCTCTGGACCCTTTGGTATCTCTCCCCTCTCACCTTAAACCTACGCCCTCTAGTTTTAGACTCCCCTACCTTTGGGAAAAGATATTGACTATCTAGCTGATCTGTGCCCCTCATTATTTTATAGACCTCCATAAGATCACCCCTCAGCCTCCTACGCTCCAGAGAAAAAAGTCCCAGTCTATCCAGCCTCTCCTTATAACTCAATCCATCAAGTCCTGGTAGCATCCTGGTAAATCTTTTCTGCACTCTTTCTAGTTTAATAATATCCTTTCTATAATGAGGTGACCATGTGTGTCACATATGTGTGTGTATGCGTGAGTGTGTGTGTGTGAGAGAGAGAGAGTGTGTGTGTGAGAGAGAGAGAGTGTGTGAGAGAGAGAGTGTGTGTGTGTGAGAGAGTGTGTATGCGTGAGTGTGTGTGTGTGTGTGAGAGA
>NW_027591726.1:32500-37500 GCF_964213995.1 Mustelus asterias
TTCTACACTTTAAACTGCCGGTTAACATTCCTGCATCGTTACTCTAATGTGTTCAGTCATAAAACTAACTTTTCACGTGTTAGGTTAAGGTACCATCCAGGAAAAAGCAGCCCCCCTCCCCCCCGCTCGATCGACACGCTAACCACAAACACTCACTCCCTCCACCCCCCGACGCACAGCGGCAGCCGTGTGAACCGTCTACAAGATGCCCCGCAGCGACTCGCCAAGGCTCCTTCAACAGCACCTTCCAAACCCACCACCTCTACCATCTAGAAGGACAAGGGCAGCAGACACATGGGGAACACCCACCGCCCGCAAGTTCCCCCCTCCGAGCCCCTCACACCATCCCCGACTTGGAAACATATCGGCCGTTCCTTCACTGTGGCTGGGGTCGGAATCCCGGAACTCCCTCCCTAACAGCGCCGTGGGTGTACCTACACCACACACGGGGACTGACTGATGTCCAATAACAATCCTGGAACTCCCTCCCTAACAGCGCCGTGGGTGTACCTACACCACACACAGGACTGACTGATGTCCAATAACAATCCCGGAACTCTCTCCCTAACAGCGCCGTGGGTGTACCTACACCACACACAGGACTGAGTGATGTCCAATAACAATCCCGGAACTCCCTCCCTAACAGCGCCGTGGGTGTACCTACACCACACACGGGGACTGACTGATGTCCAATAACAATCCCGGAACTCCCTCCCTAACAGCGCCGTGGGTGTATCTACACCACACACGGGGACTGACTGATGTCCAATAACAATCCCGGAACTCCCTCCCTAACAGCGCCGTGGGTGTACCTACACCACACACGGGGACTGACTGATGTCCAATAACAATCCCAGAACTCCCTCCCTAACAGCGCCGTGGGTGTATCTACACCACACACGGGGACTGACTGATGTCCAATAACAATCCCGGAACTCCCTCCCTAACAGCGCCGTGGGTGTACCTACACCACACACGGGGACTGACTGATGTCCAATAACAATCCCGGAACTCTCTCCCTAACAGCGCCGTGGGTGTACCTACACCACACACGGGGACTGACTGATGTCCAATAACAATCCTGGAACTCCCTCCCTAACAGCGCCGTGGGTGTATCTACACCACACACGGGGACTGACTGATGTCCAATAACAATCCCGGAACTCCCTCCCTAACAGCACCGTGGGTGTACCTACACCACACACGGGGACTGACTGATGTCCAATAACAATCCCGGAACTCTCTCCCTAACAGCACCGTGGGTGTACCTACACCAACCTGGGGGCCACAGTGGGTTCAAGATGGCGGCTCCCCCACTAATTTCTCAAGGCAGGGAGAATTAGTGAATAAATGTGAGGGTAATCACTGACATTATCCTTATCTGAGGAAGGATGTCCTGGCTGAAGGAGGAAAAATATACAGATGGGTACACATAAGATGGTTGCCTGGCACACGAACAGTCACCTGGGAAAGAGACACTAAACGGACACTGACTTTCAGTACAAACAGCCACCTGAGATTAAAACATAAAGGACAGACAGCTATCCAAAGTTAAACATGCAGGGATCAAATCCTACAGGAAGCCAGCCAGGGCTTAAAGATTAGGACAATAGGGATAGATAATGAGATTAACTACTGGTGGGATCGGGAATACATAACTGCAGGAAAACCAATTACTGTCAACTACTGTATGAATAGACCGAAACTAAAGTCATTGATAGTCACTGACGTAGGAAGTGTATCCATTCATCGACCAATGCGATGTTAACATGCTTATGTCTGTATCTGTATTTGTCTATAACGGTGTGTTTAACGATCGATCACCTACTTGATTACAACGATAATGGCTAGATGTTCGGTCCATCTATTGTGTAAAGGGGATAAAGATGGACCGCTCCTATTGTCTCATGGAGAGAAGATTTTGTTGCTTGTTAGTGTCTTTTCTCCATGAAGCTTCGTTAAATAAAACTGTATTGTTGAAACCGTCAACCCTGACTCACAAAGTGGCATTTTTCCCACAACACTTGCTATCGAGGGAGCGCAGCGAAGGTTTACCTGGCTGATTCCTGGGATGGCAGGTCTGTCATATGAGGAGAGACTAAGTCGGTTAGGAATATATTCACTGGGGTTTAGAAGAGTGAGAGGGGATTTCATAGAAACTTATAAAATTCTAACAGGGTTCGACAGGGTCGATTCAGAAAGAATGTTCCTGATGGTGGGGGGAGCCCAGAACTAGAGGGTCATAGTTTGAGGATGAGGGGTGAACCTTTTAGGACTGAGGTGAGGAGAAGTTTCTTCACCCAGAGGGTGGTGAATGTGTGGAATTCACTCCCACAGAAAGTAGCTGAGGCCAAAACGGTGTGTGATTTCAAGAAGGAATTAGATATAGCTCTTGGGGCTAAAGGGATCGAGGGATATGTGGAGGAAGAGGGAGGTATCCGGATATTGAATTTGATACTCAGCCGTGAGTTCATAATGAATGACAGAGAATTGAAGGGCCGAATGGCCTCCTCCTGCTTCTAGTGTGTGCGTTTGTATTTATCGTGGACTTGGTCATCACTGGCTGTCCAGCATTTATTGCCCATCCCTAGTTGCCCTTGGAGGGCAGTTGAGAGTCACCCACACTGCTGTGGCTCTGGAGTCACATGTAGGCCAGACCCAGGTAAGGGCGGCAGATTTCCTCCCCGAAAGGCCATTAGCGAACCAGATGGGTTTTTCCGACAATCGACAATGGGTCACCGGTAGATTCTTAATTCCAGATGTGTTTAATTGAATTTAAATTCCACCATCTGCCGTGGCGGGATTCGAACCCGGGTCCCCCAGAACATTAGTTGAATTTCTGAATTAATAGTCTGGCGATAATACCACTGGGGCACCACATCCCCGTGTTTGTTTGTTGGTGTTTTCAATGTTGAGGTTGTTGTTGCATTTGTTGGTGTTTTCAATGTTGAGGTTGTTGTTGAATTTGTTGGTGTTTTCAATGCTGGGGTTGTTATTGAATTTGGTGTTTTTAATGTTGGGGTTGTTCTTGTATTTTTTGGTGTTTTCAATGTTGTGGTTCTTGTTGCATTTGTTGGTGTTTTCAATATTGGGGCTGTTGCAGAATTTGTTGGTGTTTTTTATTGCTGAGGTTGTTGTTGAATTTGTTGGTGCTTTTGAACTTTGGGGTTGTTGTTGGATTTGTTGGTGTTTTTTTCAATGTTGAGGTTGTTGTTGGATTTGTTGGTGTTTTCAATGTTGGGGTTGTTGTTGTATTTGTTGGTGTTTTCAATGTTGGAATTGTTGCATTTGTTGGTGTTTCCAATGTTGGGGTTGTTGTTGAATGTATTGGTGTTTAGGTTGTTGGTATTTATCTCCTATGAGATTGATGAATTTGTTGGTGTTTTCAATGTTGAGGTTGTTGTTGCATTTGTTGGTGTTTTCAATGTTGGGGCTGTTGTTGTATTTGTTGGTGTTTTCAATGTTGGAATTGTTGTTGCGTTTGTTGGTGTTTTCAATGTTGGGGTTGTTGTTGTATTTGTTGGTGTTTTCAATGTTGGAATTGTTGTTGCATTTGTTGGTGTTTTCAATGTTGGGGTTGTTGTTGAATTTATTGGTGTTCAGGTTGCTGGTATTTATCTCCTATGAGATTGATGAATTTGTTGATGTTTTACAATTTTGAGGTTGTTGTTGGATTTGTTGGTGTTTTTTTCAATGTTGAGGTTGTTGTTGGATTTGTTGATGTTTTCAATGTTGGGATTGTTGTTGCATTTGTTGGTGTTTTCAATGTTGGGGTTGTTGTTGTATTTGTTGGTGTTTTCAATGTTGGAATTGTTGCATTTGTTGGTGTTTCCAATGTTGGGGTTGTTGTTGTATTTGTTGGTGTTTTCAATGTTGAGGCTGTTGAATTTGTTGGTGTTTTCAATGTTGAGGTTGTTGTTGCATTTGTTGGTGTTTGCAATGTTGGGGCTGTTGTTGTATTTGTTGGTGTTTTCAATGTTGGAATTGTTGTTGCACTTGTTGGTGTTTTCAATGTTGGGATTGTTGTTGTATTTGTTGGTGTTTTCAATGTTGGAATTGTTGCATTTGTTAGTGTTTTCAATGTTGGGGTTGTTGTTGAATTTATTGGTGTTCAGGTTGTTGGTATTTATCTCTTATGAGGTTGGTGAATTTGTTGATGTTTTTCAATTTTGAGGTTGTTGTTGGATTTGTTGGTGTTTTCAATGTTGAGGTTGTTATTGAATTTGTTGGTGTTTTTCAATGTTGAGGTTGTTGTTGGATTTGTTGGTGTTTTCAATGTTGAGGTTGTTGTTGGATTCGTTGGTTTTTTTTCAATTTTGAGGTTGTTGTTGGATTTGTTGGTGTTTTCAATGTTGAGGTTGTTGTTGGATTTGTTGGTGTTTTTTCAATTTTGAGGTTGTTGTTGGATTTGTTGGTGTTTTCAATGTTGAGGTTGTTATTGAATTTGTTGGTGTTTTTCAATGTTGAGGTTGTTGTTGGATTTGTTGGTGTTTTCAATGTTGAGGTTGTTGTTGGATTTGTTGGTGTTTTTTTCAATTTTGAGGTTGTTGTTGAATTTGTTGGTATTTTTCAATGTTGAGGTTGTTGTTGTGAGTGTGTTTATTTGCTCTGAAAACGCACGGGCAATCTGCCCAGCTCCTGTTTATCGAACATGTGGAGTTGGGTGGGGTCTGGTTTGTTTAAGTTTTACTTTATCCATCAGTGTCACAAGTCGGCTTCCATTAACACCGCAATGAAGTTGCTGTGAAAATCCCCCTAGTCTCCACACTCCGGCGCCTGTTCTGGGTAACACTGAGGGAGAATTTAGCACGGCCCAATGCACCCTAACCAGCACGTCTTTCAGACTGTGGGAGGAAACCGGAGCACCCGGAGGAAACCCACGCAGACACGGGGGGAGAACGTGCAGACTCCACACAGACAGCGACCCGAGCCGGGAATCGAACCCGGGTCCCTGGCGCTGTGAGGCAGCAGTGCTAACCCACTGTGGCACCGTGCCGTCT
>NW_027591726.1:42500-50000 GCF_964213995.1 Mustelus asterias
TTAGGTCTCCTCTCATCCTTCGTCTCTCCAAGGAGAAAAGACCGAGCTCCCTCAGCCTATCCTCATAAGGCATGCCACTCAATCCAGGCAACATCCTTGTAAATCTCCTCTGCACCCTTTCAATCTTTTCCCACATCCTTCCTGTAGTGAGGCGACCAGAACTGAGCACCGTACTCCAAGTGGGGTCTGACGAGGGTCTTATATAGCTGCATCATTATCCCCGGACTGCTAAACTCAATCCCTCGATTGATAAAGGCCAGCACACCATACGCCTTCTTAACCACCTCCTCCACCTGCGGGGCCGATTTTAGAGTCCTATGGACCCGGACCCCAAGGTCCTTCTGATCCTCTACAGTACTAAGAGTCTTTCCCTTTACATTGTACTCCTTCATCCCATTTGACCTACCAAAATGGACCACGACGCATTTATCTGGGTTGAAGTCCATTTGCCACTTCTCCGCCCAGTCTTGCATCCTACCTATGTCCCTCTGTAACTTCTGACATCCCTCCAGACTATCCACAACGCCACCAACCTTCGTGTCGTCGGCAAACCTACCAACCCATCCCTCCGCCCAACCTGAGTGGTTGAGTGTAAGCTCTCAGGGAGAAAATCACCCTCCCCTTTGTAACACTTATCGCCTGAGAGACTGCACCAGCCTCACAACATTGAACCAATGCACTCCCGTACATTCCAGCGCCCTGACTAACTTGTAGCTGCCTCACCCAAGCTGATAAGGAGAACTGCCGTCTCTATACTTCATTGTTCCTGAACGAATTTGATCTGTCTCCCATTGTCTATATCTCATCATAAAAACTCGGAGCAGGAGGAGGCCATCTGCCCCCTCGAGCCTGCTCCCCCATTCAATAAGATCATGGCTGATCTTTTCATGGACTCAGCTCCACTGACCCGCCCGCTCACCATAACCCTTAATTCCTTGACTGTTCAAAAATCTACCTATCCCTGCCTTAAAAACATTCGGTAGCACAGTGGGTTAGCACTGCTGCTTCACAGCTCCAGGGTCCCGGGTTCGATTCCCGGCTCGGGTCACTGTCTGTGTGGAGTTTGCACATTCTCCTCGTGTCTGCGTGGGTTTCCTCCGGGTGCTCCGGTTTCCTCCCACAGTCCAAAGATGTGCGGGTTAGGTTGATTGGCCAGGTTAAAAATTGCCCCTTAGAGTTCTGAGATGCGTAGGTTAGTGGGATTAGCGGGTAAAATATGTGGGGGTAGGGCCTGGGTGGGATTGTGGTCGGTGCAGACTCGATGGGCCGAATGGCCTCCTTCTGCACTGTAGGGTTTCTATGATTCAATGAGGTAGCCTCAAATGGGCAGGGAATTCCACAGATTCACAACCCTGCGCCAAAGGGCGGCACGGTAGCACAGTGGTTAGCACTGCTGCTTCACAGCTCCAGGGTCCCGGGTTCGATTCCCGGCTCGGGTCACTGTCTGTGTGGAGTTTGCACATTCTCCTCGTGTCTGCGTGGGTTTCCTCCGGGTGCTCCGGTTTCCTCCCACAGTCCAAAGATGTGCGGGTTAGGTCGATTGGCCAAGCTAAAATTGCCCTTAGTGTCCTGGGATGCGTAGGTTAGAGGGATTAGTGGGTAAATATGTAGGGATATGGGGGTAGGGCCTGGGTGGGATTGTGGCCGGTGCAGACTCGATGGGCCGAATGGCCTCTTTCTGTGCTGTAGGGATTCTAAGATTCTTTGTGTGAAGAAGTTCCTCCTCAACTCAGTCCTAAATCTGCTCCCCCTTATTTTGAGGCCATGCCCCCTAGTTCTAGTTTCACCCGCCGGTGGAAACAACTTCCCTGCTTCTATCTTATCTATTCCCTTCATAATCTTATACGTCTTGATAAGATCTCCCCTCATTCTTCTGAATTCCAATGAGTATAGCCCCAGTCTACTCAGTCTCTCCTCATAAGCCAACCCTCTCAACTCCGGAATCAACCTAGTGAATCTCCTCTGCACCCCCTCCAGTGAGAGTATATCCTTTCTCAAGTAAGGAGACCAAAACTGTACACAGTACTCCAGGTGTGGCCTCACCAGCACCTTATACAGCTGCAACATAACCTCGCTGTTTTTAAACTCCATCCCTCTTGCAATGAAGGATAAAATTCCACGCTGAGCGGTCATTGCTTGTGGGCCAAGATTCAAGAACTTCAAGTTTCTAAGTGTCCAGATCACCAACAACCTGTCCTGGTCCCCCCCACGCCGACACTACAGTTAAGAAAGCCCCACCAACGCCTCTACTTTCTCAGAAGACTAAGGAAATTTGGCATGTCCGCTACGACTCTCACCAACTTTTACAGATGCCCCATAGAAAGCATTCTTTCTGGTTGTATCACAGCTTGGTCTGGGGCTCCTGCTCTGCCCAAGACCGCAAGGAACTACAAAAGGTCGTGAATGTAGCCCAGTCCCATCACGCAAACCAGCCTCCCATCCATTGACTCTGTCTACACTTCCCGCTGCCTCGGCAAAGCAGCCAGCATAATCAAGGACCCCCACGCACCCCGGACATTCTCTCTTCCACCTTCTTCCTTCGGGAAGAAGATACAAACATCTGAGGTCACGTACCGACCGACTCAAAATACTTTTGTATCTTTCTCCCAAATGGAAGAAGGTGGAAGAGAGAATGTCCGGGGTGCGTGGGGGGGGGTCCTTGATTATGCCGGCTGCTTTTCCCCGAGGCAGCGGGAAGTGTAGACGGAGTCAATGGATGGGAGGCTGGTTTGCGTGATGGGATTGGGCTACATTCACACAATCCTTTGTAGTTCCTTGCGGTTTTGGGCAGAGCAGGAGTCCAGACCAAGCTGTGATACAACCAGAAAGAATGCTTTCTATGGGGCATCTGTAAAAGTTGGTGAGAGTCGTAGCTGACATGCCGAATTTCCTTAACCTCCTGAGAAAGTAGAGGCATTGGTGGGACTTTCTTAACTATAGTGTCGGCGTGGGGGGGACCAGGACAGGTTGTTGGTGATCTGGACACCTAAAAACCTGAAGCTCTCGACCCTTTCTACTTCGTCCCCGTTGATGTAGACAGGGGCATGATTGTGAGGGGTTTAGAATAGAATCATAGAAATCATAGAAACCCTACAGTACAGAAAGAGGCCATTCGGCCCATCGAGTCTGCACCGACCACAATCCCACCCATATCCCTACATATTTTACCCGCTAATCCCTCTAACCTACGCATCCCAGGACTCTAAGGGGCAATTTTAGCACGGCCAATCAACCTAACCCGCACATCTTTGGACTGTGGGAAGTAATGTTGCAGTTGTATAGAACGTTGGTTCGGCCGCATTTGGAATACTGCGTCCAGTTCTGGTCGCCACACTACCAGAAGGACGTGGAGGCTTTGGAGAGAGTACAGAGGAGGTTTACCAGGATGTTGCCTGGTATGGAGGGGCTTGGTTATGAGGAGAGATTGGGTAAACTGGGGTTGTTCTCACTGGAAAGACGGAGGATGAGGGGAGACTTAATAGAGGTGTATAAAATTATGAAGGGCATAGATAGGGTGAACGGTGGGAAGCTTTTCCCCGGGTCGGTGGTGACGTTCACGAGGGGTCATAGGTTCAAGGTGAAGGGGGGGAGGTTTAACACGGATATCAGAAGGACATATTTCACACAGAGGGTCGTGGGGGCCTGGAATGTGTTGCCGGGCAAGGTGGTGGAGGCGGACACACTGGGAACGTTTAAGACTTATCTAGACAGCTATATGAACGGAGTGGGAATGGAGGGATACAAAAGAGTGGTCTAGTTTGGACCAGGGAGCGGCGCGGGCTAATTGTTCTTTGTTTCTTGTGGAAGTGGAAATGACTAGGGTTGGGAAGCATTTTCCGATCAGGGCCAGTGTGATCTCCTGGACTCGTTTCGATCGCCTCAGGGGGTCGGAGAGGAATTTCCCAGATTTTTCTTTTCCCCATATTGGCCCTGGGGTTTTTCACTCTGGGTTTTCGCCTCTCCCTGGGGATCACATGGTCTGGAATGGGGGGGTGGGGGTGAGTTAATAGGTTGTGATGAACAAAGCATCGTAGCTGTGGGGGACAGCTCGGTGGATAGGATATTGGTATGTAGATAGGCTGGAAAATTGGGCGGGGATCCTGAATTCAGGATTCAATCCTGGACCGGGGAGCGGCGCGGGCTTGGAGGGCCGGAGAGCCTGTTCCTGTGCTGTATTGTTCTTTGTTCTTGAAACCGGAGCACCCGGAGGAAACCCACGCAGACACGAGGAGAATGTGCAAACTCCACACAGACAGTGACCCGAGCCGGGTATCGAACCCGGGTCCCTGGAGCTGTGAAGCAGCAGTGCTAACCCACTGTGCTACCGTGCCGCCCGAAAGCGAGAGGTTATATCCACACCGGACTCCGATTCCTCAGGGATTCGAGAGCCTGGTTTCACCCAGATGGGGAAATGAGGGGACAGACCCAACGGGGAGGGGTAAAATCCAAAACAGTTAGAGTCATAGAGCATGGAAACAGGCCCTTCGGCCCAACTTGTCCAGGCCGCCCTTTATTTTTAACCACTAAGTTAGTCCCAATTGCCCGCCTTTGGTCCATCTCCCTCTGTACCCATCTTACCCATGCAACTGTCTAAATGCGTTTTAAAAGACAAAATTGTACCCGTCTCTACTACTGCCTCTGGCAGCTCGTTCCAGACACTCACCACCCTCTGTGTGAAAAAATTGCCCCTCTGGACCCTTTTGTATCTCTCCCCTCTCACCTTAAACCTATGCCCTCTAGTTTTAGACTCCCCTACCTTTGGGAAAAGATGTTGACTATCTCGCTGATCTGTGCCCCTCATTATTTTATAGACCTCTATAAGATCACCCCTCAGCCTCCTACGCTCCAGAGAAAAAAGTCCCAGTCTATCCAGCCTCTCCTTATAACTCAATCCATCAAGTCCCGGTAGCATCCTCGTAAATCTTTTCTGCACTCTTTCTAGTTTAATAATATCCTTAATCTGTAAATGTCCTGTCTGTCCTCTTTACCCTGTCCTGTTCTCGGGACACAGGTCATTGTGGAAAAGGCAAGCAAAGCAAGAGTGCCTGAACTGGACAAGCGGAAATACCTGGTGCCATCTGATCTGACAGGTATGTTCGCATGGGTCAGTGCTGAGGGAGCGCCGCACTGTGGGAGGGTCAGTGCTGAGGGAGCGCCGCACTGTGGGAGGGTCAGTGCTGAGGGAGCGCCGCACTGTGGGAGGGTCAGTGCTGAGGGACCGCCGCACTGTGGGAGGGTCAGTGCGGCGCTCCCTCAGCACTAGGGTTAGGGTTAGGGGCAGCACGGTAGCACAGTGGTTAGCACTGCTGCTTCACAGCTCCAGGGTCCCGGGTTCGATTCCCGGCTCGGGTCACTGTCTGTGCGGAGTTTGCACATTCTCCCCGTGTCTGCGTGGGTTTCCTCCGGGTGCTCCGGTTTCCTCCCACAGTCCAAAGATGTGCGGGTTAGGTTGATTGGCCAGGTTAAAAATTGCCCCTTAGTGTCCTGAGATGCGTAGGTTAGAGGGATTAGCGGGTAAAATATGTGGGGGTAGGGTCTGGGTGGGATTGTGGTCGGTGCAGACTCGATGGGCCGAATGGCCTCCTTCTACACTGTAGGGTTTCTATGATGATTTCTATGATGATGGAGCGCCGCACTGTGGGAGGGTCAGTGCCGAGGGAGCGCCGCACTGTGGGAGGGTCAGTGCTGAGGGAGCGTCGCACTGTGGGAGGGTCGGTGCTGAGGGAGCGCCGCACTGTGGGAGGGTCAGTGCTGAGGGAGCGCCGCACTGTGGGAGGGTCAGTGCTGAGGGAGCACCGCACTGTGGGAGGGTCAGTGCTGAGGGAGCGCCGCACTGTGGGAGGGTCAGTGCTGAGGGAGCGCCGCACTGTGGGAGGGTCAGTGCTGAGGGAGCGCCGCACTGTGGGAGGGTCAGTGCTGAGGGAGCGCCGCACTGTGGGAGGGTCGGTGCTGAGGGAGCGCCGCACTGTGGGAGGGTCGGTGCTGAGGGAGCGCCGCACTGTGGGAGGGTCAGTGCTGAGGGAGCGCCGCACTGTGGGAGGGTCGGTGCTGAGGGAGCGCCGCACTGTGGGAGGGTCAGTGCTGAGGGAGCGCCGCACTGCGGGAGGGTCAGTGCTGAGGGAGCGCCGCACTGTGGGAGGGTCAGTGCTGAGGGAGCGCCGCAGTGTGGGAGGGTCAGTGCTGAGGGAGCGCCGCACTGTGGGAGGGTCAGTGCTGAGGGAGCGCGGCACTGTGGGAGGCTCAGTTCCAAGGGAGCGCCGCACTGCGGGAGGGTCAGTGCTGAGGGAGCGCCGCACTGTGGGAGGGTCAGTGCTGAGGGAGCACCGCACTGTGGGAGGGTCAGTGCTGAGGGAGCGCCGCAGTGTGGGAGGGTCAGTGCTGAGGGAGCGCCGCACTGTGGGAGGGTCAGTGCTGAGGGAGTGCCGCACTGTGGGAGGGTCAGTGCTGAGGGAGCGCCGCACTGTGGGAGGGTCAGTGCTGAGGGAGCGCGGCACTGTGGGAGGGTCGGTGCTGAGGGAGCGCCGCACTGTGGGAGGGTCGGTGCTGAGGGAGCGCCGCACTGTGGGAGGCTCAGTTCCAAGGGAGCGCCGCACTGCTTGAGGGTCAGTGCTGAGGGAGCGCCGCACTGTGGGAGGGTCAGTGCTGAGGGAGCGCCGCACTGTGGGAGGGTCAGTGCTGAGGGAGCGCCGCACTGTGGGAGGGTCAGTGCTGAGGGAGCGCCGTACTGTGGGAGGGTCAGTGCTGAGGGAGCGCCGCACTGTGGGAGGGTCGGTGCTGAGGGAGCGCCGCACTGTGGGAGAGTCAGTGCTGAGGGAGCGCCGCACTGTGGGAGGGTCAGTGCTGAGGGAGCGCCGCACTGTGGGAGGGTCGGTGCTGAGGGAGCGCCACATTGTGGGAGGGTCGGTGCTGAGGGAGCGCCGCACTGTGGGAGGGTCGGTGCTGAGGGAGCGCCGCACTGTGGGAGGGTCAGTGCTGAGGGAGCGCCGCACTGTGGGCGGGTCGGTGCTGAGGGAGCGCCGCACTGTGGGAGAGTCAGTGCTGAGGGAGCGCCGCACTGTGGGACGGTCAGTGCTGAGGGAGCGCCGCACTGTGGGAGGGTCGGTGCTGAGGGAGCGCCACATTGTGGGAGGGTCGGTGCTGAGGGAGCGCCGCACTGTGGGAGGGTCAGTGCTGAGGGAGCGCCGCACTGTGGGAGGGTCAGTGCTGAGGGAGCGCCGCACTGTGGGAGGGTCAGTGCTGAGGGAGCGCCGCACTGTGGGAAGGTCAGTGCTGAGGGAGCGCCACACTGTGGGAGGGTCAGTGCTGAGGGAGCGCTGCACTGTGGGAGGGTCAGTGCTGAGGGAGCGGCGCACTGTGGGAGGGTTGGTGCTGAGGGAGCGCCGCACTGTGAGAGGGTCAGTGCTGAGGGAGCGCCGCACTGTGGGAGAGTCAGTGCTGAGGGAGCGCCGCACTGTGGGAGGGTCAGTGCTGAGGGAGCGCCGCACTGTGGGAGGGTCGGTG
>NW_027591726.1:55000-72500 GCF_964213995.1 Mustelus asterias
CTTAGTGTCCAAAGATGTGGTTAGGTGGATTGGCCATGCTAAATTGCCCCTTAGTATCAGGGGGGTTAGCAGGGTATATACATGGGGTTATGGGGATAGGGGCTGGGTGGGATTGTTGTCAGTGCTCGTTGGGCCGAATGGCCTCCTTCCTGCGCTATGGGGATTCTATGATTCCAGCCGCCGCTGTTTGGTGTCCTCTGGGGAGGCATTTATTCCTCCACACCCCTGCGGCCCCACCAGCGGTGGGTGGCACGGAGGGGAGACTTGGCCGAGCTTACTCGCCAGCTACCCCTGAGTGGGAGTCGCGTGGGCCACCTCCCTTCCCGCCTTGAGCCGCGTAGAGTCAGAAACGAGTCCCACCCTGGCATCCATTAACTCTCTCTCTCTTTCTCTTTCTCTCTCTTCTCCCTCTCCATAATTACTTCCCCCACCTCACCCACTCCTCCTCTCCCCCTCTCTCCCTCCCCCCCCCCTCACCCCCCCACGACAGGACAACCATGAAGACGATTTCTTCCTCTACGTAGCCTACAGTGACGAAAGCGTCTACGGCGACTGACTCCGCGATCGGACATCCCTCCCTCCTCCCGCCATCCCCCTGCTCCTCTGCTCGTAGCAACCTTTATTTCCTTGTTCCTTTCTCCCCAGCGCGTCGACCAATGCTTGCCTCCAACTGCCCACGATTGACGGGCCTGGGGGCTGCTACGGAGACTGTCGGCGAGACCACACTGCGGCACACGGCTGCCATCAGACGCTTGAACGGGCCTACCATCTTTAAGGGCGGCACGGTGGGTCAGCGCTGCGGCCTCATTGCGCCAGGGACCCGGGTTCGATTCCCGGCCTCGGGTCACTGTCTGCAAAGTTTGCACCTTCTCCCGCCCCGTGTCTGCGTGGGTTTTCCTCCGGGTGCTCCGGTTTCCTCCCCCAGTCCAAAGATGTGCAGGTTCGGTGGATTGTCCATGCTAAATTGCCCCTTAGTGTCCAAAGATGTGCAGGTTAGATGCATTAGCCATGCTAAATTGTCCCTTAGTGTCTAAAGATGTTCAGGTTATGTGGAGTGGCCATGCTAAATTGCCCCTTAGTGTCCAAAGATATGCAGGTTGGGTGGATTGGCCATGCTAAATCGCCCCTTAGTGTCTAAAGATGTGCAGGTTAGGTGGATTGGCCATGCTAAATTGCCCCTTAGTGTCCAAAGATGTGTAGGTTAGGCGGATTGGCCATGCTAAATTGTCCCTTAGTGTCTAAAGATGTACAGGTTAGGTGGATTGGCCATGCTAAATTGCCCCTTAGTGTCCAAAGATATGCAGGTTGGGTGGATTGGCCATGCTAAATCGCCCCTTAGTGTCTAAAGATGTGCAGGTTAGGTGGATTGGCCATGCTAAATTGTCCCTTAGTGTCCAAAGATATGCAGGTTGGGTGGATTGGCTATGCTAAATTGTCCCTTAGTGTCCAAAGATGTGTAGGTTAGGCGGATTGGCCATGCTAAATTGTCCCTTAGTGTCTAAAGATGTGCAGATTAGGTGGATTGGCCATGTTAAATTGTCCCTTAGTGTCTAAAGATGTACAGGTTATGTGGATTGGCCATGCTAAATCGCCCCTTAGTGTCTAAAGATGTGCAGGTTAGGTGGATTGGCCATGCTAAATTGTCCCTTAGTGTCCAAAGATATGCAGGTTGGGTGGATTGGCCATGCTAAATTGTCCCTTAGTGTCCAAAGATGTGTCGGTTAGGCGGATTGGCCATGCTAAATTGTCCCCTTAGTGTCCAAAGATGCACGGGTTAGGTGGATTGGCCATGCTAAAATACCCCTCTTAGTGTCTTAAGATGGGCAGGTTCGGTGGATTGGCCATGCTAAATTGTCCCTTAGTGTCCAAAGATATGCAGGTTGGGTGGATTGGCCATGCTAAATTGTCCCTTAGTGTCCAAAGATGTGTAGGTTAGGCGGATTGGCCATGCTAAATTGTCCCCTTAGTGTCCAAAGATGCACGGGTTAGGTGGATTGGCCATGCTAAAATACCCCTCTTAGTGTCTTAAGATGTGCAGGTTCGGTGGATTGGCCATGCTAACATAGAACAGTACAGCACAGAACAGGCCCTTCGGCCCACGATGTTGTGCGAGCTTTATCTGAAACCAAGATCAAGCTATCCCACTCCCTATCATCCTGGTGTGCTCCATGTGCCTATCCAATAACCGCTTAAATGTTCCTAAAGTGTCTGACTCCACTATCGCTGCAGGCAGTCCATTCCACACCCCAACCACTCTCTGCGTAAAGAACCTACCTCTGATATCCTTCCTGTATCTCCCACCACGAACCCTATAGTTATGCTAAATTGTCCCTTAGTGTCCAAAGATGTGCAGGTTAGGTGGATTGGCCATGCTAAATTGCCCTTATTGTCCAAAGATGTGCAGATTAGGTGGATTGGCCATGCTAAATTGCCCTTATTGTCCAAAGATGTGCAGGTTAGGTGGATTGGCCGTGCTAAATTGCCCTTATTGTCCAAAGATGTGCAGGTTAGGTGGATTGGCCATGTTAAATTGCCCCTTAGTGTCCAAAGATGTGCAGGTTAGGTGGATTGGCCATGCTAAATTGTCCCTTAGTGTCCAAAGATGCACGGGTTTGGCAGATTGGGCCATGCTAAAATACCCCTCTTAGTGTCTGAAGATGTGCAGGTTTGGTGGATTGGCCATGCTAAATTGTCCCCTTAGTGTCCAAAGGTGCACGGGTTAGGTGGATTGGCCATGCTAAATTGTCCCCTTAGTGTCTAAAGGTGCACGGGTTTGGTGGATTGGCCATGCTAAATTGTCCCCTTAGTGTCCAAAGGTGCACGGGTTCGGTGGATTGGCCATGCGAACATAGAACAGTACAGCACAGAACAGGCCCTTCGGCCCACGATGTTGTGCCGAGCTTTATCTGAAACCAAGATCAAGCTATCCCACTCCCTATCATCCTGGTGTGCTCCATGTGCCTATCCAATAACCGCTTAAATGTTCCTAAAGTGTCTGACTCCACTATCACTGCAGGCAGTCCATTCCACACCCCAACCACTCTCTGCGTAAAGAACCTACCTCTGATATCCTTCCTGTATCTCCCACCACGAACCCTATAGTTATGCTAAATTGCCCCTTAGTGTCCAAAGATGTGCAGGTTGGGTGGATTGGCCATGCTAAGTTGTCCCTTAGTGTCCAAAGATGTGCAGGTTGGGTGGATTGGCCATGCTAAATTGTCCCTTAGTGTCCAAAGATGTGCAGGTTAGGTGGATTAGCCATGCTAAATTGCCCCTTAGTGTCCAAAGATGAGCAGGTTAGGTGGATTGGCCATGCTAAATTGTCCCTTAGTGTCTAAAGATGTGCAGGTTAGGTGGATTGGCCATGCTAAATTGTCCCTTAGTGTCCAAAGATATGCAGGTTGGGTGGATTGGCTATGCTAAATTGTCCCTTAGTGTCCAAAGATGTGTAGGTTAGGCGGATTGGCCATGCTAAATTGTCCCTTAGTGTCTAAAGATGTGCAGATTAGGTGGATTGGCCATGTTAAATTGTCCCTTAGTGTCTAAAGATGTACAGGTTATGTGGATTGGCCATGCTAAATCGCCCCTTAGTGTCTAAAGATGTGCAGGTTAGGTGGATTGGCCATGCTAAATTGTCCCTTAGTGTCCAAAGATATGCAGGTTGGGTGGATTGGCCATGCTAAATTGTCCCTTAGTGTCCAAAGATGTGTAGGTTAGGCGGATTGGCCATGCTAAATTGTCCCCTTAGTGTCCAAAGATGCACGGGTTAGGTGGATTGGCCATGCTAAAATACCCCTCTTAGTGTCTTAAGATGGGCAGGTTCGGTGGATTGGCCATGCTAAATTGTCCCTTAGTGTCCAAAGATATGCAGGTTGGGTGGATTGGCCATGCTAAATTGTCCCTTAGTGTCCAAAGATGTGTAGGTTAGGCGGATTGGCCATGCTAAATTGTCCCCTTAGTGTCCAAAGATGCACGGGTTAGGTGGATTGGCCATGCTAAAATACCCCTCTTAGTGTCTTAAGATGTGCAGGTTCGGTGGATTGGCCATGCTAACATAGAACAGTACAGCACAGAACAGGCCCTTCGGCCCACGATGTTGTGCGAGCTTTATCTGAAACCAAGATCAAGCTATCCCACTCCCTATCATCCTGGTGTGCTCCATGTGCCTATCCAATAACCGCTTAAATGTTCCTAAAGTGTCTGACTCCACTATCGCTGCAGGCAGTCCATTCCACACCCCAACCACTCTCTGCGTAAAGAACCTACCTCTGATATCCTTCCTGTATCTCCCACCACGAACCCTATAGTTATGCTAAATTGTCCCTTAGTGTCCAAAGATGTGCAGGTTAGGTGGATTGGCCATGCTAAATTGCCCTTATTGTCCAAAGATGTGCAGATTAGGTGGATTGGCCATGCTAAATTGCCCTTATTGTCCAAAGATGTGCAGGTTAGGTGGATTGGCCGTGCTAAATTGCCCTTATTGTCCAAAGATGTGCAGGTTAGGTGGATTGGCCATGTTAAATTGCCCCTTAGTGTCCAAAGATGTGCAGGTTAGGTGGATTGGCCATGCTAAATTGTCCCTTAGTGTCCAAAGATGCACGGGTTTGGCAGATTGGGCCATGCTAAAATACCCCTCTTAGTGTCTGAAGATGTGCAGGTTTGGTGGATTGGCCATGCTAAATTGTCCCCTTAGTGTCCAAAGGTGCACGGGTTAGGTGGATTGGCCATGCTAAATTGTCCCCTTAGTGTCTAAAGGTGCACGGGTTTGGTGGATTGGCCATGCTAAATTGTCCCCTTAGTGTCCAAAGGTGCACGGGTTCGGTGGATTGGCCATGCGAACATAGAACAGTACAGCACAGAACAGGCCCTTCGGCCCACGATGTTGTGCCGAGCTTTATCTGAAACCAAGATCAAGCTATCCCACTCCCTATCATCCTGGTGTGCTCCATGTGCCTATCCAATAACCGCTTAAATGTTCCTAAAGTGTCTGACTCCACTATCACTGCAGGCAGTCCATTCCACACCCCAACCACTCTCTGCGTAAAGAACCTACCTCTGATATCCTTCCTGTATCTCCCACCACGAACCCTATAGTTATGCTAAATTGCCCCTTAGTGTCCAAAGATGTGCAGGTTGGGTGGATTGGCCATGCTAAGTTGTCCCTTAGTGTCCAAAGATGTGCAGGTTGGGTGGATTGGCCATGCTAAATTGTCCCTTAGTGTCCAAAGATGTGCAGGTTAGGTGGATTAGCCATGCTAAATTGCCCCTTAGTGTCCAAAGATGAGCAGGTTAGGTGGATTGGCCATGCTAAATTGTCCCTTAGTGTCCAAAGATGTGCAGGTTGGGTGGATTGGCCATGCTAAATTGTCCCTTAGTGTCCAAAGATGTGCAGGTTGGGTGGATTGGCCATGCAAAATTGCCCCTTAGTGTCCAAAGATGAGCAGGTTAGGTGGATTGGCCATGATAAATTGTCCCTTAGTGTCCAAAGGTGAGCAAGTTAGGTGAATTGGCCATGCTAAATTGCCCCTTAGTGTCCAAAGATGTGCAGGTTAGGTGGATTGGCCATGCTAAATTGTCCCTTAGTGTCCAAAGATGTGCAGGTTAGGTGGATTGGCCATGATAAATTGTCCCTTAGTGTCCAAAGGTGAGCAAGTTAGGTGAATTGGCCATGCTAAATTGTCCCTTAGTGTCCAAAGATGTGCGGGTTAGGTGGATTGGCCATGCTAAATTGTCCCTTAGTGTCCAAAGGTGAGCAAGTTAGGTGAATTGGCCATGCTAAATTGTCCCTTAGTGTCCAAAGATGTGCAGGTTAGGGTGGATTGGCCATGCTAAATTGCCCCTTAGTGTCCAAAGATGTGCAGGTTAGGTGGATTGGCCATGCTAAATTGCCCCTTAGTGTCCAAAGATGTGCAGGTTAGGTGGATTGGCCATGCTAAATTGCCCCTTAGTGTCCCGGGATGCAGAGGTTAGAGGGATTAGTGGGGTAAATATGAGGGGTTATGGGGATAGGACCCAGGAGGGATTGTTCTTGGTGGAAAGGGGCTGAACGGATTCCTTCCAGCACTGATTAAGCTGATTTTGATATGATTTGATTTATTATTGTCACATCGGGTGGACTCTCAGAGGCTTTTTCCCAGGGCTGAAATGGCTGCTACGAGAGGACACAGGTTTAAGGTGCTGGGGGGTAGGTACAGGGGAGATGTTAGGGGTACGTTTTTCACACAGAGGGTGGTGGGCGAGTGGAATCGGCTGCCGTCAGTGGTGGTGGAGGCAAACTCAATTGGGTCTTTTAAGAGACTCCTGGATGAGTACATGGGACTTAATAGGATGGAGGGTTATAGGTCGGCCTAAAAGGTAGGGATATGTTCGGCACAACTTGTGGGGCCGAAGGGCCTGCTTTGTGCTGTAGTTTTTCTCTGTTTCTCTGTATTAGCATACAGTAAAAAGTATTGTTTCTTGCACGCTATACAGACAAAGCATACCGTTCATAGGGTAGGAAAGGAGAGAGTGCAGAATGTAGTGTTACAGTCACAGCTAGGGTGTAGAGAAAGATCAACTTAATGCGAGGTAGGTCCATTCAAAAGTCTGACGGCAGCAGGGAAGAAGCTGTTCTTGAGTCGGTCGGTACGTGACCTCAGACTTTTGTATCTTTTTCCCGACGGAAGAAGGTGGAAGAGAGAATGTCCGGGGTTCGTGGGGGGGTCCTTGATTATGCCGGCTGCTTTTCCCCGAGGTAGCGGGAAGCGTAGACGGATTTGATGGATGGGAGGCTGGTTTGCGTGATGGAACTGGGCTACGTTCACACGACCCTTTGTAGTTCCTTGCGGTCTTGGGCAGAGCAGGAGCCCCAGACCAAGCTGTGATACAACCAGAAAGAATGCTTTCCATGGTGCATCTGTAAAAAAATTGGTGAGAGTCGTAGCGGACATGCCGAATTTCCTTAGTCTTCTGAGAAAGTAGAGGCGTTGGTGGGGCTTTCTTAAGTATAGTGTCGGCGTGGGGGGGACCAGGACAGGTTGTGGGTGATCTGGACACCTAGAAATCCCAATCCTGATATAGATAAACCCCCCACCCCCACCTCCCAAAGCTCTACCCCAGTCTCTCGCCGCACCCTCTCTCTCTATGCATTCAAAAGTCCAAAGCAATTTCCTCTCATCCAGCTAGTTCTGCCTGCCTGGGAACAAGCCCCATTGTTCAAACAAGTCTTCAGGTATCCTTCCATGCGAGGAGCTTTGCCAAGGTCAAACTATCCCTGGCTGTGTCACAGTCTGCGGGGGTCTCTCTCTCTCTCTCACACACATTGAAGGTGGAGACGAGAAGGAATTGCTCAGAGAGCGATTACTCTGCGGGGTTCTCTCTCACTCCCTGGAGAGCAGTGGGGGCTGAGGGTCACGGAATGTATATACGAAGCTGAGGGAGATGGGTTGCTGATCGGCGAGGGAGTTGCGAGTTATGCGGGGGGTGGGAGGAAGGAGAGACAGGAAAGATTTGATTTGATTTATTATTGTCACATGTACTGGGATGCAGTGAAAAGTATTCCTTCTTGCGCGCTATACAGACAAAGCATACCGTTCATAGAGAAGGAAAGGAGAGGGTGCAGAATGTAGTGTTACAGTCAAAGCTAGGGGTGTAGAGAAAGATCAACTTAATATTGGATTTGATTTATTATTGTCACTGGGATGCAGTGAAAAGTATTCCTTCTTGCGCGCTATACAGACAAAGCATACCGTTCATAGAGAAGGAAAGGAGAGAGTGCAGAATGTAGTGTTACTGTCACAGCTAGGGTGTAGAGAAAGATCAACTTAATATTTAATTTGATTTATTATTGTCACGTATTAGCATACAGTGAAAAGTATTATTTCTTGCACGCTACACAGACAAAGCATACTGTTCATAGAGTGCAGAGGGGAGAAGGAAAGGAGAGAGTGCAGAATGTAGGGTTACAGTCATAGCTAGGGGTGCAGAGAAAGATCAACTCAATGCGAGGTGGGTCCATTCAAAGGTCCGGCGGCAGCAGGGAAGAAGCTGTTCTTGAGTCGGTTGGTGCGTGACCTCAGACTTTTTCCCGGCGGAAGAGAGAATGTCCGGGCTGCGTGGAGGGAGGGTCCTTGATGATGCTGGCTGCTTTGCCGAGCAAACCTGAAGCTCTCGACCCTTTCTACTTCATCCCCGTTGATGTAGACAGGAGCATGTTCTCCTTTACGCTTCCTGAAGTCGATGACAATCTCCTTCGTTGTGTTGACATTGAGGGAGAGATTATTGTTGCCGCACCAGTTCACCAGATTCTCTATTTCATTCCTGTGCTCTGTCTCCTCATTGTTTGAGATCCGACCCACTCCGGTGGTGTCGTCAGCAAACTTGAAGATCGAGTTGGAGGGGAATTTGGCCGCACAGTCAGAGGTATAAGGAGTATAGTAGGGGGGAGTGGCCTCCCCACCCCAAGAGGACCTCCCCACCTCTTCCCCATATCCCTTTCACCCATTTTTTAAAAATCAGAAAAATATCTGTCCCCTTTTTGAAACCATTCTACGATTCAGACTCCACCGTGCTAAGGGGCAGAGAGTTCCACGAATCCAACACCCTCTGCGAGAAATAGTTCCTCCTCATCTCAGTTCTAAATCTACCGCCTCTCAACCTATACCTGTGACCTCTTGTTCGAGATTGCCCCAAAAGGGGAAACATTTTGTCTACATTCACTCTGTCAATCCCTTTTATAGACCTCAATCAGATTCCCCTCTCAACCTTCGAAACTCCAGCGAGTACAAGCCCAAAATGTTTAATATCTCCTCCTATCGCAACCCCTTTCATCCCCGGAACTCATCTGGTGAATCGCCCTCTGAACTACCTCCAATGCCACTATGTCCTCCCTCAAATGACCTGGATGAGGAAGCGGAGGGATGGGTTGGTAAGTTTGCCGACGACACGAAGGTTGGCGGGGTTGTGGATAGTCTGGAGGGATGTCAGAAGTTACAGAGGGACATAGATAGGATGCAAGACTGGGCAGAGAAGTGGCAGATGGACTTCAACCCAGATAAATGCGTCGTGGTCCATTTTGGTAGGACAAATATGGTGAAGGAGTACAATATAAAGGGAAAGACTCTTAGTACGGTAAAGGATCAGAAGGGCCTTGGGGTCCGGGTCCATAGGACTCTAAAATCGGCCCCGCAGGTGGAGGAGGTGGTTAAGAAGGCGTATGGTGTGCTGGCCTTTATCAATCGAGGGATTGAGTTCAGGAGTCCGGGGATAATGATGCAGCTATATAAGACCCTCGTCAGACCCCACTTGGCGTACTGTGCTCAGTTCTGGTCGCCTCACTATAGGAAGGATGTGGAAAAGATTGAAAGGGTGCAGAGGAGATTTACAAGGATGTTGCCTGGATTGAGTGGCATGCCTTATGAGGATAGGCTGAGGGAGCTCGGTCTTTTCTCTTTGGAGAGACGAAGGATGAGAGGAGACCTAATAGAGGTGTACAAGATGTTGAGAGGCATAGATCGGGTGGACTCTCAGAGGTTTTTTCCCAGGGTGGAAATGTCTGCTACGAGAGGACACAGGTTTAAGGTGCTGGGGGGTAGGTACAGGGGAAATGTTAGGGGTAAGTTTTTCACACAGAGGGTGGTGGGGAGTGGAATCGGCTGCCGTCAGTGGTGGTGGAGGCAAACTCAATAGGGTCTTTTAAGAGACTCCTGGATGAGTACATGGGACTTAATAGGATGGAGGGTTATAGGTAGGTCCAGAAGGTAGGGGTGTGTTCGGCACAACTTGTGGGCTGAAGGGCCTGTTTGTGCTGTAGTTTTTCTATGTTCTAAATAAAAAGTCTCACAACACCAGGTTAAAGTTTAACAGGTTTATTTGGAATCACCACCTTTCCGAGCGCTGCTGCTTCATCAGTTGAGTGATGAAGGAGCAGCGCTCCGAAAGCTCATGATTCTGAATCCCACTCAACACCAACGCCCTGTACAATTCCAACAACTTAAGAGTCATAGAGGTTTACAGCATGGAAACAGGCCCTTCGGCCCAACTTGTCCATGCCGCCCTTTTTTGAAACCCCTAAGCTACTCCCAATTGCCCGCATTTGGCCCATATCCCTCTATACCCATCTTACCCGTGTAACTGTCTAAATGCTTTTTAAAAGACAACATTGTCCCCGCCTCTACTACTGCCTCTGGCAGCTTGTTCCAGACACTCACCACCCTCTGTGTGAAAAAATTGCCCCTCTAGATTCTTTTGTATCTCTCCCCTCTCACCTTAAACCTATGCCCTCTAGTTTTAGACTCCCCTACCTTTGGGAAAAGATGTTGACTATCTAACTGATCTGTGCCCCTCATTATTTTATAGACCTCTATACGATCACCCCTCAGCCTCCTGCACTCCAGAGAAAAAAGTCCCAGTCTATCCAGCCTCTCCTTATAACTCAAACCATCAAGTCCCGGTAGCATAGAACCCTACAGTGCAGAAGGAGGCCATTCGGCCCATCGAGTCTGCACCGACCACAATCCCACCCAGGCCCTACCCCCACATATTTTACCCGCTAATCCCCCCTCTAACCTACGCATCCCAGGACTCTCAGGGACAATTTTTAACCTGGCCAATCAACCTAAGCCGCACATCTTTGGACTGTGGGAGGAAACCGGAGCACCCGGAGGAAACCCACGCAGACACGAGGAGAATGTGCACAGACAGTGACCCGAGCCAGGAATCGAACCCGGGACCCTGGAGCTGTGAAGCAGCAGTGCTAACCACTGTTCTACCGTGCCGCCCGGTAACATCCTAGTAAATCTTTTCTGCACTCTTTCTAGTTTAATAATATCCTTTCTATAATAGGGTGACCAGAACTGTCCACAGTATTCCAAGTGTGGCCTTACCAATGTCTTGTACAACTTAAAAGTTAAAAAGTTTGTTTATTTGTTACAGTAGGCTGACATTAACACTGTAACGAAGTTACTGTGAAAATCCCCTAGTCGCCACACTCCAGCGCCTGTTCGGGTTCCACTGAGGGAGAATTTAGCATGGCCAATGCACCTAACCAGCACGTCTTTCGGACTGTGGGAGGAAACCGGAGCACCCGGAGGAAACCCACGCAGACACGGGGAGAACGTGCAGACTCCGCACAGACAGTGACCCAAGCCGGGAGTTGAACCCAGCTCCCTGGTGCTGTGAGGCAGCAGCGCTAACCCACTGTGCCACCCCAACTTCAACAAGGCGTCCCAACTCCTGTATTCAACGTTCTGACCGATGAAACCAAGCATGCCTTCTTCACCACTCTGTCCACCTGTGACTCCACTTTCAAGGAGCGGTACCCCTCGATCTCTGTGTTCTGTAACTCTCCCCAACGCCCGACCATTAACTGAGTAAGTCCTGCCCCCGGTTCGATCGACCAAAATGCATCACCTCGCATTTATCTAAATTAAACTGCATCTGCCATTCGTCAGCCCACTGGCCCAATTGATCACGATCCCGTTGCAATTGGAGATAACCTTCTTCACTGTCCACTGTGCCACCAATCTTGGTGTCATCTGCAAACATACGAACCATGCCTCCTATATTCTCATCCAAATCATTGACATAAATGACAAATAACAGTGGAATTCTCTGCTTTTGTACTCCGGTCTCTTTGCGATAAATTCTGACATTCCATTTGACCTACTTATTGCGTGCTGCACCTGCACACCCTTCTCCAATTCATCAACAAAGACGCCCATATCCCTCTACCCAAACGCATTTTGAATCTGCTTTCCGTCCAGATAATTAAGCCAACGTCATCTGTGCAGAGGTTCGAGAGGGAGGGGGTTACGAGGAACGAGGCAAAGACACCCATGCTAGGCCGCAGCCTGACCCGTGATCAAACTCCATAGCAACGCCCTTGCCGACGGGCACTTTATTGAGATTACTCTGTGTCGTCTCTGCTGTTTTGTGTGCCTGTGCGCGCTTGAGTGTGTGGCGTATGGGGAGACTGCTCCCCAAGCACCCCCCCCCCCCGCCGCCCCACCATCCTTCCCCGCCCCGTTTGGCTTGTTTCCCGAGATGAGTTAAGATTCGGCGAGAGAGAGAGAGGCGATGGAACATGTCCCAATAGCAGTGAGTGAGGGGTGAGACATTTCACCCTTCGGGGGAGAGCGGTGGGTTGGGGGGGGGAGTTATGAGGCCCATTCCTGTGTAGCGTGTTCAAGAGAGAGAGGGGCTGAATGGCCTCCTCTTGTTCCTGTGTAACAGGCTCAAGAGAGAGGGGCTGAATGGCCTCCTCCTGTTCCTGTGTAACAGGCTCAAGAGAGAGGGGCTGAATGGCCTCCTCCTGTTCCTGTGTAACAGGCTCGAGAGAGAGGGGCTGAATGGCCTCCTCCTGTTCCTGTGTCACAGGCTGGAGAGAGAGAGGGGCTGAATGGCCTCCTCCTGTTCATCTAACAGGTTCAAGAGAGAGAGGGGCTGAATGGTCTCCTCCTGTTCCTGTGTAACAGGCTCGATAGAGAGAGAGAGGGGCTGAATGGTCGCCTCCTGTTCCCGTGTAACAGGCTCGATAGAGAGAGAGAGGGGCTGAATGGCCTCCTCCTGTTCCTCGAACAGGCTCAAGAGAGATGGGATGAATGGGCCCCCTCTTGTTCCTGTGTAACAGGCTTGAGAGAGAGAGAGAGGGGCTGAATGGCCTCCTCCTGTTCCTGTGTAACAGGCTGGAGAGAGAGGGGCTGAATGACCTCCTCCTGTTCCTGTGTAACAGGCTCGAGAGAGAGGGGCTGAATGGCCTCCTCCTGTTCCTGTGTAACAGGATCGAGAGAGAGCGGCTGAATGGGCCTCCTTCTGTTCTTGTGCAACAGGCTCGAGGGAGACAGAGAGGGGCTGAATACCTTCCTCCTGTCCCTGTATAATAGGCTGGAGAGAGAGAGGGGCTGAATGGCCTCCACTTGTTAAGAGCGAGTTGCTTCTGACATACTTAGGGAATAATTGTCACTGGACTGCACAGAGTTCCAAAGCTTGTTTATGTGTTAAAAACATTTATGTGGAAAAAATAATTTTTGTCAATTAAAAATATGGAAATGCCTGAGAGGTTGTCCATCCATTATTGCTGAAATTTCTGCAACATGTCTCTCGATTCTGGAAACTTCCAAGATTCAATGCTGAGGGAGCGCCGCACTGTGGGAGGGTCAGTGCTGAGGGAGCGCCGCACTGTGGGAGGGTCAGTGCTGAGGGAGCGCCACACTGTGGGAGGGTCAGTGCTGAGGGATCGCCGCACTGTGGGAGGGTCAGTGCTGAGGGAGCGCCGCACTGTGGGAGGGTCAGTGCTGAGGGATCGCCGCACTGTGGGAGGGTCAGTGCTGAGGGAGTGCCGCACTGTGGGAGGGTCAGTGCTGAGGGAGCGCCACACTGTGGGAGGGTCAGTGCTGAGGGATCGCCGCACTGTGGGAGGGTCAGTGCTGAGGGAGCGCCGCACTGTGGGAGGGTCAGTACTGAGGGATCGCCGCACTGTGGGAGGGTCAGTGCTGAGGGAGCGCCGCACTGTGGGAGGGTCGGTGCTGAGGGAGCGCCGCACTGTGGGAGGGTCGGTGCTGAGGGAGCGCCGCACTGTGGGAGGGTCGGTGCTGAGGGAGCGCCGCACTGTGGGAGGGTCGGTGCTGAGGGAGCGCCGCACTGTGGGAGGGTCAGTGCTGAGGGAGCGCCGCACTGTGGGAGGGTCGGTGCTGAGGGAGTGCCGCACTGTGGGAGGGTCAGTGCTGAGGGAGCGCCGCACTGTGGGAGGGTCGGTGCTGAGGGAGCGCCGCACTGTGGGAGGGTCAGTGCTGAGGGAGTGCCGCACTGTGGGAGGGTCAGTGCTGAGGGAGCGCCGCACTGTGGGAGGGTCAGTGCTGAGGGAGCGCCGCACTGTGGGAGGGTCAGTGCTGAGGGAGTGCCGCACTGTGGGAGGGTCAGTGCTGAGGGAGCGCCGCACTGTGGGAGGGTCGGTGCTGAGGGAGTGCCGCACTGTTGGAGGGTCAGTGCTGAGGGAGCGCCGCACTGTGTGAGGGTCAGTGCTGAGGGAGTGCCGCACTGTGGGAGGGTCAGTGCCGAGGGAGCGCCGCACTGTTGGAAGGTCAGTGCTGAGGGAGCGCCGTACTGTGGGAGGGTCAGTGCAGAGGGAGCGCCGCACTGTGGGAGGGTCAGTGCTGAGGGAGCGCCGCACTGTGGGAGGGTCAGTGCTGAGGGAGCGCCGCACTG
Organism: Mustelus asterias; assembly: GCF_964213995.1. Taxonomy (NCBI): domain Eukaryota; kingdom Metazoa; phylum Chordata; class Chondrichthyes; order Carcharhiniformes; family Triakidae; genus Mustelus; species Mustelus asterias. The sequence goes on from NW_027591726.1 coordinate 69,182, forward strand.
TGGGAGGGTCAGTGCTGAGGGAGCGCCGCACTGTGGGAGGGTCGGTGTTGAGGGAGCGCCGCACTGTGGGAGGGTCGGTGCTGAGGGAGCGCCGCACTGTGGGAGGGTCAGTGCTGAGGGAGCGCCGCACTGTGGGAGGGTCGGTGCTGAGGGAGCGCCGCACTGTGGGAGGGTCAGTGCTGAGGGAGCGCCACACTGTGGGAGGGTCAGTGCTGAGGGAGCGCCACACTGTGGGTCAGTGCTGAGGGAGCGCCGCACTGTGGGAGGGTCAGTGCTGAGGGAGCGCCGCACTGTGGGAGGGTCAGTGCTGAGGGAGCGCCACACTGTGGGTCTGTGCTGAGGGAGCGCCGCACTGTCAGAGGGTCAGTGCTGAGGGAGCTTTGGCGAAGATTTGAGAGGCAGCGTTGCGGTGGGGCGGGGAGTGGGGCAGGGTGGTGGCAGTGCCCTTTTCCCCAACACCTTGATGTGTTGTGGGATCATGCTGTGCACGTGGGATCTTGTTGTGCGGATGTCTCTTTCTTTCTGCGACCCCAGAAAAGGGAGGCGAGGGTGAACGTGGCGAGGGAGGGCGACCCGAGGAGCGGGCGAGGGGCGGAGGGAACGGCGGACCGCCCCCAGCGATGCGGGGCCCTTGGCGACCATGTTGGAACGGCAACCACTTGGGAAAGGGTCTCATGAACACCCCCCCCCTTCCCTTCCCCCACAATAATCCTCGGTGCAATTTGTTACTCTCTATGAGTCGGTCAACCTTGATTGGTAGTTCCCCCCCCCGCCCCTTTGACCGTCCCTTGACCCTCAATTGGAGGTGCCTGTCCCTTTAAATGGCCATGACTTGGCACCATTTGGCCCTCCTTGCCCCCATTGGCCGGTCTGGTGCATCCCTTCGCACTCTGATTGGCCCCCCCTTCTGCCAATCCTGCCTTCCTGTGCGCCGATTGGTCCGCCCCCTCCGCAGCCCACCCCCTTCTCTGTCTGGATTGGTCAGTCCGGCTGTCCATTATCCTCGAACGCCCGCCCTCCGCTGAAACCAGCCTTCGTCAACAGTCCCGGTGTCGGGCTGCCGTGATTGGTGCGAGCGGCCGTCAATCTCCCGGGGAGTCCCGCCCTCTGACCAATGGACACACGCATTGATCACATGCCCCACCCCCCCCCCCCTGCCGGAAAGCCAATTGGACGGAGGGGCTAACGTCAATCCCAGTTGTTGATCCCGCGGCCCGGGTGGTGACGTGTCACCATTGTTACGTCAGTGATCGACGATTGGCCGCCACTGACGTCAATCAAAGGCCAGCCGGAGGGCAGGGGGGGGGGGCCGGGCGACTGTGGCGATTGGCTGAAGGGAGAGGTAGGCCCCGCCCTCACCGACTCGTCACCACGTCGGACAAAAGGCTGGCGCTCCAAACCCCGCCCCCTTGCGGGCGGCGTGCAAGGTGATTGGAGGGCGGTGCGGAGATGGAGGCGCCGATTGGACAAGAGCAGCTGTCGGTCCGAACACAACCGAAGGGATTCCGGCTGCTGATTGGACGGCCAAGCTGCCCGTCCCAGGAAGGGGGCGGGATCCAGGCGCCGATTGGTCGCCCCGGCTGCCAGTCTGGCTGTAGAGGGGCGGGGCGAGGATGCTGATTGGACGGGCCGGCTGCCAGTCAGTCGGGAGAGGGCGGGATGTTGACCAGCCCAGAGAGTGAGGAAGGGGGTGGGGGGGAGTAGCCGGCCGCCATTTTGTTTTTCCCGGTTGCAGCGGCAGTGAGCGGGCGGGATTGCAGTGGATTTGATATCGATATTGCGGAGTGCTTTATCCGGGAGGGGGGCGGGGGAAAGAGATTTGTGAACTTATTCAGCAGAAGATAAGGCGCTGAGACAAGATGCGGTTCCAGTACCAGAGGGAGCAGCCGTTCGAGGTGCGGCGGGCTGAGGGCGAGAAGATCCGAGCCAAATACCCGGATAAAGTGCCGGTGAGTGGAGCCAGGCCGCCCGGCGTCATGGCGTCACCGCGTGCGCGGATTAAACCCCGCCCCCTTGCCCCGTCCCCGCCCCCTTGCCCCTGTCCCCTTGCACTGTCCCCGCCCCCTTGCCCTGACCCCGCCCCCTTGCACACTCCCCGCCCCTTTCATTGTCCACCCCCATTGCGTCATTCCCAGACTCCCGCCTCTCCTATTGTCCGCCAGGCCCCGCCCCCTCGCCTTGATCACGCCCTCTCCCTCTCTCCCCGCCCCCTTCCATTGTTACCGCACTCGCGTCATCTCCAGATCCCGCCCCCTGCCCCACAGCCAACCCCCCCCTCCTCCAGACCCCGCCCCCTCCCCAGACCCGCCCCCTCCCATTGTGCCACCAGACCCCGCCCCCTTCCATTGTCCCACCCGACCCCGCCCCCTCCCATTGTCCCCCCCAGACCCCGCCCCCTCCCACTGTCCCCCAGACCCCGCCCCCTCCCATTGTCCCCCCCAGACCCCGCCCCCTCCCATTGTCCCCCCCAGACCCCGCCCCCTCCCATTGTCCCCCCCAGACCCCGCCCCCTCCCATTGTCCCCCCCAGACCCCGCCCCCTCCCATTGTCCCCCAGACCCCGCCCCCTCCCATTGCCCCCCAGACCCCGCCCCCTCCCATTGTCCCCCCCAGACCCCGCCCCCTCCCATTGTCCCCCCCCAGACCCCGCCCCCTCCCATTGTCCCCCCCAGACCCCGCCCCCTCCCATTGTCCCCCCCAGACCCCGCCCCCTCCCACTGTCCCCCAGACCCCGCCCCCTCCCACTGTCCCCCCCAGACCCCGCCCCCTCCCACCGTCCCCCCGACCCCGCCCCCTCCCACCGTCCCCCCCGACCCCGCCCCCTCCCACTGTCCCTCGGACCCCGCCCCCTCCCACCGTCCCCCCGACCCCGCCCCCTCCCACTGTCCCCCCAGACCCCGCCCCCTCCCACCGTCCCCCCGACCCCGCCCCCTCCCACCGTCCCCCCGACCCCGCCCCCTCCCACTGTCCCTCGGACCCCGCCCCCTCCCACTGTCCCTCGGACCCCGCCCCCTCCCACTGTCCCTCGGACCCCGCCCCCTCCCACTGTCCCTCGGACCCCGCCCCCTCCCACTGTCCCTCGGACCCCGCCCCCTCCCACTGTCCCTCGGACCCCGCCCCCTCCCACTGTCCCTCGGACCCCGCCCCCTCCCACTGCCCCCCCAGACCCCGCCCCCTCCCACTGCCCCCCAGACCCCGCCCCCTCCAATTACCCCCCAGACCCCGCCCCCTCCCACTGCCCCCAGACCCCACCCCCTCCCACTGCCCCCAGACCCCGCCCCCTCCCATTGTCCCCCAGACCCCGCCCCCTCCCATTGTCC
>NW_027591727.1:0-76441 GCF_964213995.1 Mustelus asterias
GGTAGTGTACCAGTGATGGTGTATCCCTTTACAGGCCCAGCTTGGTCCTTCTCCAGTGTCTCCTCTTGGACTTGTACTGATCTTGTAGCCGGTTTTCATGCGGACCCACTGTGGAATCGGCCGGTTCTGCTTCATCTTCTTAGCGAGGAATCGCTTCATCCTGAAGGTTTTGTGGGATGGCATGGCCGCACGTCCACTCCGGCAGGAGGCATCGGCCGCTGATTGGCAGCCGACACGCCCCTGACCAGAGGATGATCGGTCACACCCCCTCTCCTCCCCCCCCCCCCCCCCCCCCCCCCCCCCCGCCCCCCCAGGGGATGAGACGTCACACCCTTCTCTCCTCCTTCCACCCGCCTCCCGCCCCGACCAGAGGATGACCTGGGTCAGAGAGCCGTTGCAATCTCTGACCCCGGAGGAGATGGGGTGTGACGTTTCATCCTCTGGTCGGGTGGGGTTCCGCTGCCTGTCTGCGGCCGATCCCTCCTGGCACCATCACTGGTTCACTACCAGCCACAGCCATCTCTCCCGCTCTCTCGCACCTGCAGCGAAGAGTAATCTGTGGCTGGTAGTGTACCAGTGATGGTGCCAGGAGGGATCGGCCGCAGACACGCAGCGGAACCCCCCCGACCAGAGGATGAGACTTCACCCCCCCTCCCCCACCCCCCCAGGGGTGATCGGTCACACCCCCTCCCCTCCCACCACCACCCCCCCCCCCCCCCCCCCCCCCCCCTCAGGGGATGAGACGTCACACCCCCTCTCCTCCCACCCTCTACTCCCCCGACCAGAGGATGACCTGGGTCAGAGAGCCGTTGCAGTCTCTGATCCCGCTCTTCGGAAGCTGCAGCGGCGACTTCAGACTTTTATTTTGCAGGTCGGTAACAGCGCGGACGCGGATCGGGCCAGATGACGGTAAAGTGGGATTTGGCGGTAGAGTTGGGCGCGCGGTTCATTAAGTCGATTTAAATGCATGCAAATGCATTTAAATCGTCGAGTCACCCGATTCGGGCGCGGGCCAGACCCGCGCCCAAATCGGGTGTCGGTAAAGGTGCGATCTGCTCGGATTCGGGTGCAGATCGCGTTAAAGGCCCGACGCCCAACTTTACCGCGATTTCGTGCCCAAAAACAGGCGCGAAGTTTTGGTAAAATCAGGCCCATAGTCAAGGCTGGGTTAGACAGATTTTTGATTGACAGGATAGTCAAGGGTTACAGGCAGGTAAGTGGACCTGAGGCCACAATCAGATAAAGTGTGATCTGACTGAATGGCGGAGCAGGTTCAAGTGCTCAAGTGGTCTAGTCCTTTTGGAAGGGGGAATAAGAAAACCTACCTCTTGGAAAATAAGATTCTAAATGGGGCAGAGGCACCAAGGTATCCAGGGGTACAAACTCACAAATTTTTTGAAGTGGCAATAATAAAAACAGGAATATTGGAAGTACTCAGAAGGTCAGGCAGCGTATTTGGAGTGAGAAACACAGATAATCTTTCAGGCCAATGACCTTTCATCAGCCTTTGTGTTAAAAGTAGCACCACGGGTTAACAAAGCTATATAAGGTGCAAGCAGAACACTGGGGTTGTAGAGGGATAGGGAAAAAGCAGAGAAGTTGTGTTCAACTTGTACTGAACCTTGGTTAGACCACAGGTCTAGTGGTGGGAAAGTGGAAAGAGGAGATAAATATACATGGATGAAAAGCATCAGGAATTAGGAAAGATCATAAAGAGATTCAGAGGCTTTCTTCATTACAGGGAGCAGACTGAGTAAAAGTATTCAAAACCACAAAGGGAAGCATTCCTCACAAACCTCCCGTACTCATTAGGAAGTATTATCCAGTGGCCTGCAGTTTTACAAGAGAGAAATAATTACTCTGGTCTAGCTGCATTTACGGGATTCTGTCCTTTTAAGAACACTGCTGAGAATTGGTGAAAGCCAATGTACACATGGGGAATGACAAGAATAATATTTCTCCTGGGTTAGGATTTTGGTGAGAAGCTAATATTTTACTGTTAGGTTTATTGAGAAATTCGGCAATGCTCATTTGAAGATGTATTTTTAAATGAACCATTTAATAATCCCTGCTTAACTCTCTCAGGCATTACAAATACACTGCTGCCTTTTACAAGTACAATTATGAATGTGAATATAATAAGCAAGCACACATACAGACCACTTAATTCACACATGCTAAACATATCATTATTTCAGCATTTTCTGCACTCCAATTATCAACCTCCTCAATTATCCAGCAACATTTCCATGAGGCAGCAAAAACTATATAATTGAGGTAGAGGTTGCTGCAATGATAGGGTTGTTGGTGAATGACGTTAATTGATCTTTTAAGCTTTGAAATTACATTATATTTGCACCGCAGTTTGCTGGAACCTCGATTGGATAACCGTGCACCGATGTCAATTATGCATCTTGGACTTTGTGTATGTTGTACCCAATGTTTCATCTCCCTTACTAATGAAGGGAAAGAATGAAAAAGCAGCGCCAATGAAGATCAGGGAAATAGACAGTCAATTAAAGTCAAATGAAAAAGAGAGAGAAAGTAGAATAAGGGAGAGGGAAAGATCCAGGCCAAAATCTCCATCCTTGCTCACGGCTGGGATTTTTCTGGTGCCACTGAAAGTGAACGGAGCTTTGGTTGGAATTTGGCCAAATTTTCCATTTTCATTCGCATCAGGTCAGCACGGTGGCACAGTGGTTAGCACTGCTGCCTCACAGAGGCAGGATCCCGGGTTCGATTCCCGGCTTGGCTCACTGTCTGTGCGGAGTCTGCACGTTCTCCCTGCGTGGGTTTCCACTGGGTGCTCCGGTTTCCTCCCACAGTGCAAAGATGTGCAGGTTAGATGGATTGGCCATGCTAAATTGTCCCTTAGTGTCAGGGGGACTAGCTATGGTAAATGCATGGGGTTATGGTGATAGGGCCTTGGTGGGATTGTGGTTGGTGCAAACTTGATGGGCCGAGTGGCTGCCTTCTGCACTGTAGAATAAATTAAATTAAAATGAGGTCCCACCACAGTCAGGATCAGAGAATCCCATCCATAGAGTGCATTCGGAGATGGAGAACAAATGATCGAAAAAGAAACGAAAGAAAACAATTAAAAAGAGCTAGCAGAAGAACAAGGAATTTGCAGTGATGATCATAGAAAGTATCATAGAAACCCTACAGTGCACAAGGAGGCCATTCGGCCCATCGAGTCTGCACCGACCACAATCCCACCCAGGCCCTACCCTCGCATATTTACCCGCTAATCCCACTAACCTACGTATCTCAGGACTCTAAGGGGCAATTTCTAACCTGGCCAATCAACCTAACCCGCACATCTTTGGACTGTGGGAGGAAACCGGAGCACCCGGAGGAAACCCACGCAGACACGGGGAGAATGTGCAAATTCCACACAGACAGTGACCCGAGCCGGGAATCGAACCCGGGACCCTGGAGCTGTGAAGCAGCAGTGCTAACCACTGTGCTACCATGCCGCCCACTAATGATGATGAAGCTGTAATTTTTATGTAAAAGCGACACCAACCTTTAGCATCTACGTGTGCAGTTAAACATTCAATCAGCACTACATTCGGTGTAAATTTTCCAGCCCCGCCCGCTGCAGGACAGGGACAGAAAATCTGGCCCACCACTGACCTCGGTGGGCATCTCCGGTCTTGGGGAACGTCACTAGTGGGAATCCTGATGGCCAGTTGAATAGGGACTCGGGGCTAAAATGGGATTGTCGCCAGGCATCAAAGCGTTTCCGATTCACCAGGACGGAGGGGTGGCACAGCAAAAAGGTCACCAAATAGCAAGTGAACCTGTCAGAAGTGGGTACACCATGACAATCAATGTAGAACATGGCTGTGCTGCCACTTCCCACGAGGATCTGTGTTAGGGATTCAATTATTCACGGTATTTATTAACAACTTGGATAATGGCATAAAAATAATATATGTACAAATATATCATATATCCAAATTCTCCAATGACACAAGTTGAGCGAAATTGCAGATAGTCTGGATGATAGCATATGATAGACTAGGTGAATGGGCAAAGCTGTGGCAGATGGATTTCAATGTAAGCAATTGTGAGGTTATCCATTTTGGGCCGAGAAAGAATAGATCAGGGTACTTTCTAGATGGTATGAAGTTGAATACGCTGGATGTCCAACGAGACTTGGGGCTTCAGGTGCATAGATCTTTAAAATACAGCGTACATGTGCAGAAAATTATCCAGAAGGCTAATGGAATGCTGACCTTTATATCGACCGGATTGGGGTGGAAAGATGCAGAAAGTTTATTTATTCATCACAAGACTTACATTAACACTGCAATGAAGTTATTGTGAAATTCCCCTAGTCACCACATTCGGGTCAATGCACCTAACCAGCACGTCTTTCAGACTGTAGGAGGAAACTGGAGTACCCGGAGGAAACCCACGCAGACACGGGGAGAAGGTGCAAACTCTACACTGACAGGGACCCAAGCCGGGAATCGAACCCGGGTCCCTGGCGCTGTGAGGCAGCAGTGCTAACCACTGTGCCACCGTGCGTTATGCTGCAGCTGTACAAAACCCTGGTTAGAAACATAGAGCCCACTTGGAGTCACTGTGAGCAGCGGATCTGGACACCACACCTTATGATGGACATATTGGCCTTGGAGGGAGTACAATGTTTACAAGAATGATACCTGGACTTCAGAGGTTAAGTTATAAGGAGAGATTATACAAATTCTGTAGAATTTGGAAGGTTATGGGGTGATTTGATTCAAGTCTTTAAGATACTAACAGGAAAAGGGTAGATAAAGATAAATTATTTCCATTGGTTGGAGATTCTAGAACTAGGGGGCAGAGTCTAAAAATTAGGGTCAGACCATTAGGAGAGATGGAGGAAGCACCTCTATGCAGGACGGTAGATGTTTGGAACTCGCTTCCACAAATGGCAGTTGATGCTAGATCAGTTGCTAATTTTAACTCTGAGATAGGTAACCTTTTGTTAAGCTAAGGTATATGGACCAAATGCGAGAATATGGAGTTAGACCACAGATCAACCATAACTTCAGTGAATGGCCTATTCCTGCTCCTATATCAGCCATCATCATCTGTAGCCCAGCCTCAGCCTGACCACCCTGCTCAACAGCAGTTGCAAGCTCCACAAGCTGCCTTCAGGAGAGGAGGGGAGAATTACATTTAATAATTCACCAGGGTGATAGCCAGCGTTGGAAGGAAAGCTAGGCACTTGGAACTGAAGGAAATGACAACAGCATCCCCTATAGGCAATGCTGTGAGGTAGCAGGCCTTGTTGACAATTTCTTTATTTAAGAATGCTATTAATTGGGAAATATCTCTTGCCAATCACAATCCCATCCAAGCCCTATCCCCATAACCCTATTTATTTACCCTACTAATCCCCTGACACCAAGGGGCAATTTAGCATGGCCAGTCCACCTGACCCGCACATCTTTGGAATGTGGGAGGAAACCAGAGCACCCAGAGGAAACCCACACAGACAAAGAACAAACAAAGAACAAAGAACAATACAGCACAGGAACAGGCCCTTCGGCCCTCCAAGCCCGCGCCGCTCCCCGGTCCAGGATTGAATCCTGAATCCAGGATCCCCGCCCAATTTTCCAGCCTATCTACATACCAAAATCCTATCCACCGAGCTGTCCCTCACAGCTACGATGCTTTGTTCATTACAACCTATTAACTCACCCCCACCCCCCCATTCCAGACCATGTGATCTCCAGGGAGATGCGAAAACCCAGAGTGAAAAACCCCAGGGCCAATATGGGGAAAACAAATCTGGGAAATTCCTCTCCGACCCCCTGAGGCAATCGAAACGAGTCCAGGAGATCACAATGGCCCTGATCGGGAAATGCTTCCCAACCCTAGTCATTTCCACTTCCACGAACACCATATGAATTCCCTGCCCCCGAGACAGGTTCCCAACTATCCACAAAGTCTCGCTCTGTACTGGCACCAGCAAGATGATCATAGAATGAAGCCTTGAAACGAGAAACAAGGAACAATTAGCCCGCGCCGCTCCCTGGTCCAGACTAGACCACTCTTTTGTATCCCTCCATTCCCACTCCGTTCATATAGCTGTCTAGATAAGTCTTAAACGTTCCCAGTGTGTCCGCCTCCACCACCTTGCCCGGCAACACATTCCAGGCCCCCACGACCCTCTGTGTGAAATATGTCCTTCTGATATCTGTGTTAAACCTCCCCCCCTTCACCTTGAACCTATGACCCCTCGTGAACAAAGAACAAAGAGAACAAAGAACAACACAGCACAGGAACAGGCCCTTCGGCCCTCCAAGCCCGCGCCGCTCCCCGGTCCAGGATTGAATCCTGAATCCAGGATCCCCACCCAATTTTCCAGCCTATCTACATACCAATATCCTATCCACCGAGCTGTCCCTCACAGCTACGATGCTTTGTTCATTACAACATATTAACTTACCCCCACCCCCCCATTCCAGACCATGTGATCTCCAGGGAGAGGCGAAAACCCAGAGTGAAAAACCCCAGGGCCAATATGGGGAAAAAAAAATCTGGGAAATTCCTCTCCGACCCCCTGAGGCGATCGAAACGAGTCCAGGAGATCACAATGCCCCCGATCGGAAAATGCTTCCCAACCCTAGTCATTTCCACTTCCACGAACACCATATGAATCCCCTGCCCCCGAGACAGGTTCCCAACTATCCGCAGTCTCACTCTGTACTGGCACCAGCAAGATGATCGTAGAATGAAGCCTTGAAACGAGAAACCAGGAACAATTAGCCTGCGCCGCTCCCTGGTCCAAACTAGATCACTCTTTTGTATCCCTCCATTCCCACTCCGTTCATATAGCTGTCTAGATAAGTCTTAAACGTTCCCAGTGTGTCCGCCTCCACCACCTTGCCCGGCAACACATTCCAGGCCCCCACGACCCTCTGTGTGAAATATGTCCTTCTGATATCTGTGTTAAACCTCCCCCCCTTCACCTTGAACCTATGACCCCTCGTGAACGTCACCACCGACCCGGGGAAAAGCTTCCCACCGTTCACCCTATCTATGCCTTTCATAATTTTATACACCTCTATTAAGTCTCCCCTCATCCTCCGTCTTTCCAAGGAGAACAACCCCAGTTTCCCCAATCTCTCCTCATAACCAAGCCCCTCCATACCAGGCAACATCCTGGTAAACCTCCTCTGTACTCTCTCCAAAGCCTCCACGTCCTTCTGGTAGTGTGGCGACCAGAACTGGACGCAGTATTCCAAATGCGGCCGAACCAACGTTCTATACATCTGCAACATCAGACCCCAACTTTTATACTCTATGCCCCGTCCTATAAAGGCAAGCATGCCATATGCCTTCTTCACCACCTTCTCCACCTGTGACGTCACCTTCAAAGATCTGTGGACTTGCACACCCAGGTCCCTCTGCGTCTCTACACCCTTTATGGTTCTTCCATTTATCGTGTAGCTCCTCCCTACATTATTCCCACCAAAATGCATCACTTCGCATTTATCAGGATTGAACTCCATCTGCCATTTCCTTGCCCAAATTTCCAGCCTATCTATATCCTTCTGTAGCCTCTGACAATGTTCCTCACTATCTGCAAGTCCTGCCAGTTTTGTGTCGTCCGCAAACTTACTGATCACCCCAGTTACTCCTTCTTCCAGATCATTTATATAAATCACAAACAGCAGAGGTCCCAATACAGAGCCCTGCGGTACACCACTAGTCACAGGCCTCCAGCCGGAAAAAGACCCTTCCACTACCACCCTCTGTCTTCTATGACCAAGCCAGTTCTCCACCCATCTAGCCACCTCCCCCTTTATCCCATGGGATCCAACCTTTTTCACTAGCCTACCATGAGGGACTTTGTCAAACGCTTTACTAAAGTCCATATAGACAACATCCACGGCCCTTCCTTCGTCAACCATTTTGGTCACTTCTTCAAAAAACACCACCAGGTTAGTGAGGCATGACCTCCCTCTCACAAAACCATGTTGACTATCGTTAATGAGTTTATTCCTTTCTAAATGCGCATACATCCTATCTTTAAGAATCTTCTCCAACAACTTCCCCACCACGGACGTCAAGCTCACCGGCCTATAATTACCCGGGTTATCCTTCCTACCCTTCTTAAATAACGGGACCACATTGGCTATCCTCCAATCCTCTGGGACCTCACCTGTGTCCAGTGACGAGACAAAGATTTGCGTCAGAGGCCCAACGATTTCACCTCTCGTCTCCCTGAGCAGCCTTGGATAGATTCCATCAGGCCCTGGGGATTTGTCAGTCTTTATATTCTCTAACAAACCTAACACTTCCTCCTTTGTAATGGAGATTTTCTCCAACGGTTCAACACTCCCCTCCGAGACACTCCCAGTCAACACATCCCTCTCCTTAGTGAATACCGACGCAAAGTATTCATTTAGGATCTCCCCTACCTCTTTGGGCTCCAAGCATAAGTCCCCACTTTTGTCCCTGAGAGGTCCGATTTTTTCCCTTACAACCCTTTTGTTCCTAACGTATGAATAAAATGCCTTGGGATTCTCCTTAATCCTGTCTGCCAAGAACATTTCGTGACCCCTTTTTGCTCTTCTAATTCCCCGTTTGAGTATTTTCCTACTTTCATTATACTCTTCCAGAGCTCCCTCCGTTTTTAGCTGCTTGGACCTAACATACGCCTCTCTTTTCCTTTTGACCAGTCCCTCAATTTCCCTGGTTATCCACGGTTCTCTAATCCTACCCTTCCTATCCTTCTTTTTTACAGGCACATGCTTGTCCTGTAGCCCTAACAACCATTCCTTAAAAGACTGCCACATACCAGATGTGGATTTACCCTCAAACAGCCTCTCCCAATCAAGAGCTGCCAATTTCTGCCTGATCCCAATAAAGTTAGCCTTCCCCCAATCCAACACCTTACCCTTGGGACACCACTCATCCTTTTCCATCACTATCCTAAAGCTAACAGAATTGTGGTCACTATTTGCCACATGTTCCCCGACCAAAACTTTGAAGACCTGACCGGGTTCATTCCCCAGCACCAGGTCCAGTATAGCCCCCTCTCTAGTTGGGCTGTCCACATATTGTTCCAACGAACCCTCCTGTACACATTTTACAAATGCCTCACCATCCAGAGTCCCTGCCCTCAGCGATTTCCAGTCTATACCAGGGAAATTGAAGTCTCCCACTACAACAACCCTATATTTCCTGCACCTATCCAGTATCTCCTGACATATCCATTCTTCCACTTCCCTTGGGCTGTTGGGGGGCCTGTAGTACACCCCCAACATAGTGACTGCGCCTTTCCTGTTTCTAAGCTCCACCCAGAGTGACTCGCTACACGACTCCTCCGAATTGTCCTCCCTCTGCACCGCTGTAATATGCTCTCCAACCAATACCGCTACTCCCCCACCTCTTTTGGCCCCTCCTCTGTCTCGCCTAAAACACTTGTACCCTGGAATATTCAGCTGCCAGTCCTGTCCCTCTTTCAACCAAGTCTCCGTCACCGCAACCACATCCAAATTCCTCGTGCGCATTAAGGCCCCAAGTTCGTCTGTTTTACCTGCTACGCTCCTTGCATTGAAGTATAAGCACTCCAGACCCCCAGGCTCAGTGAGGTCGTCCTCCCCCAGAGTGCTCTTCTTCTTTGCCAGCCTTGTCCCAGCCCCAAGCTCGTCCCCAGCCACCACACTTATAGACCTAATAGTTTGATCCCCACCCCCCTGCCACACTAGTTTAAACCCCCCCGAACTGCATTAGCAAAGCTCCCAGCCAGGATATTTGTGCCCTTCCAACTTAGTTGTGACCCCTCCCTCTTGTACAGGTGCCATCCTCTCCTGAAAACCTCCCATTGGTCTATGAAAATAAAGCCCTCCCTCCTGGACCAGTCCTTTAGCCAGGCATTCATTTGAACCAACTCCCTATTCTTATCCTCACTGGCACGAGGCATTGGGAGCAGCCCAGAGATGGCCACCCTAGTGACCCTACTTTTTAACCTATTTCCCAACTCCCTGAATTGCTCCCTTAGGACCCCCCTACTCTTCCTATCGTCACCACCGACCCGGGGAAAAGCTTCCCACCGTTCACCCTATCCATGCCTTTCATAATTTTATACACCTCTATTAAGTCTCCCCTCATCCTCCGTCTTTCCAAGGAGAACAACCCCAGTTTCCCCAATCTCTCCTCATAACCAAGCCCCTCCATACCAGGCAACATCCTGGTAAACCTCCTCTGTACTCTCTCCAAAGCCTCCACGTCTTTCTGGTAGACATGGGGAGAATGTGCAAACTCCACACAGACAGTCACCCAAGCCGGGAATCGAACCCGGTCCCTGGTGCTGTGAGACAGCAGTGCTAACCACTGTGCCACCATGCTGCCCTATGAAGATCTAAAGTGTTTTTGGTACCCCAAGTGTGGTCTGTATAGGTTCTACACAATGAAACTGCTTTTCAATTCTGTCTCTTTGGACATGAATTCTAATGCTTGACTTGCTTTTTGAAAAAAATTAAGTATTAACATGCAAGGCTACTTTTAGTGATTTGTGTATCTGTACACACAGAACCCTCTGCTCCTCTATTCTATTTAATTATGTATTTTCCACAAAGTACATGGGGGAGGCAGTGACGTAGTAGTATTGTCACTGGGCTAGTAATCCAGAGACCCAGAGCAATCCTATGGGTCCAGGGTTTGAATCCCAGCATGTCAGATGGTGAAATTTGAATTCAATAAAATCTGGAATTAAAGATCTATTGACAAAAAAATACATTGTCGATACATTGTAAAAGCCCAGCTAGTCTACTAATGTGCTTTAGGGAGGGAATTTGGCCATCCTTATGGCCTAGGGCAATTAGGGATGGGCAATAAACATTGACATCCCCGAATGAAAAATTAATTAATGGTCTCCTTATTTTTCCAAACAAAAATGCCACCTCACTCTTATCTACATTGAAATTCATTTGCTAATTGCACATCCATTCATCACGTTTATTAATTTATTCCTGAATTTTGTCGCAATTGTCTTCTTCTGCATTAACTATCAAACCCCAGTTTGATGTATAAAGTTTGAAATTGTACTTCTGATTTCCATCTCCAAATTTGTTAGGTAAATAGTGAACGGCACTGGTCCCATCTTTTGCTAGTCTGAGCAACTACCTATAATCTGTGCTCCCTTTTTCTGCTTTGTAGCCAGCTTGGCAAACTATTTAGCCATTTATTCCCCCAATCTCACTTGTTCTGACCTTCAGTCATGAGTCTACGATGATCTAAGGTTTTTTGAAAGTCCACATAAAGCAAGGCCACCTGTTCGATCCTTCCTGCTTTTTCTTCAATGAATTCAATAAGCACCATCTGTGCTGATTACTCTTTATCGTGATTTCAATTTTTAGATTATTTTTTCTTTTATACCTTTTGAGGAAGGATTTGAATATTCAACAAGCCATTATTCCTATCTCAGGCATATAGCCAAATAGTCATTAGTTCCTTGGGCTTGTTCTAGTTTCAGTTTTAAATATAAGAATCACGTTAGTTGCCCACCAGTCCTCTGCACCACTCCCTTTTCTAATTAACATTTATATAAATGAGCGATATCTTTTCCAACTTCTCCAGCTGAACCAAGGACCTTATCCTCTACAAGCTTTGCAGCCAGCTTCTCACCAACTTCACAAGTTCTGACTTTAATTAGGAAGGTTTAACGCACAGAATGAGGCCATTTGACCCATCATGAGTGTTGTGCAAATGATGCCTTGAGTCAATGATCAAGCTTATTAGTCGCCTTCTCCCCCTCCCCCTTTCTATCTTAAACACCTTCTTTTAACTTCTTCTATTTTATCCATCAGTTTAGTTCTCCAGTCGAAGAATGAGTCAAAATATTTCTGCTATGTGGGAAATAGTTTTCAGTAATTGCAGCATTGTGCCAGAAAGTATGCCCAGCACACAGGCACAGACACCCATGACATGTCATGGGTGCAAACATGTCACAATTTCTTCAAAACCATAAAAAGCACCACAGACTATTTCAGATATCAGTTTTTCCAAACAGAAAATTTCCCCTTGACTTCATCTGAAACCGCTCAAAGTTATTTGGGACTACAAGCCCGCAGGAGATAACCCATGGGTCAAGGAATTTTACTGGCACGCCGTGGATGCCATTATTGCGACTAAATGAGGGTCCTGAGACCTAGCAGCAGACAGCGGAACCAATGGTTGATTTAACAATAGGGATCCAGTTTAAAAATAAGGGGCCTCCCATTTAAGCTTGTGATGAGAAGGATTTCTTTCGCTCAGTGGGTTGTGAATCTTTGGAACTTTCTTCCCCAGAAAGCAGTGGAGGTTAGGGTCAATGAATATTTTAAAGGCGGAGGTAGATTGATTCTTGACTAACAAAGGTGTCAAAGGTTAGATTGGATGACTGGGCAAAAATCTGGGAAATAGAGTTTAAATAAGAACATAAGAACAGGAGTAGTCCATCTGGCCCCTCGAGCCTACTCTGCCATTCGATAAGATCATGGCTGATCTTTTCGTGGACTCAGCTCCACTTACCCGCCTGCTCACCATAACCCTTAATTCCCTTACTGTTCAAAAATTTATCTATCCTTGCCTTAAAAACATTTAATGAGGTAGCCTCAACTGCTTCACTGGGTAGGGAATTCCACAGATTCACATCCCTTTGTGTGAAGAAGTTCCTCCTCAACTCAGTCCTAAATCTGCTCCCCCTTATTTTGAGGCCATGCCCCCTAGTTCTAGTTTCACCCGCCAGTGGAAACAACTTCCCTGCTTCTATCTTATCTATTCCTTTCATAGTCTTACATGTTTCTCTAAGGTCTCCCCTCATTCTTCAGAATTCTAATGAGTACAGCCCCAGTCTACTCAGTCTCTCCTCATAAGTCAACCCTCTCAGCTCTGGAATCAACCTAGTGAATCTCCTCTGCACCCACTCCAGTGCCAGTATATCCTTTCTCAAGTAAGGAGACCAAAACTGTACACAGTACTCCAGGTGTGGCTTCACCAACACCTTATACAGCTGTAACATAACCTAGCTGTTTTTAAACTCCACCCCTCTAGCAATGAAGGACAAAATTCCATTTGCCTTCTTAATCACCTGCTGCACCTGCAAACCAACTCCTTGTGATTCTTGCACAAGGACACCCAGGTCCCTCTGCACAGCAGCATGTTGCAAATTTTTACCATTTAAATAATAGTCCATTTTGCTGTTATTCCTACCAAAATGGATGACCTCACATTTACCAACATTGTACTCCATCTGCCAGACCCTTGCCCACTCACTTAGACTATCTATATCCCTTTGCAGACTTTCAGCGTCCTCTGCACACTTTGCTCTGCCACTCATCTTAGTGTCATCTGCAAATTTTGACACACTACACTTGGTCCCCAACTCCAAATCATCCATGTAAATCGTAAACAATTGTGGTCCCAACACTGATCCCTGAAGCACACCACTAGTCACTGATCGCCAACCAGAAAAACACCCATTTAACCCCACTCTTTGCTTTCTGTTAGTTAACCAATCCTCTAGCCATGCTAATACATTACCTGTAACACAGTGCACCTTTATCTTATGCAGTAGTCTTTGGTGCGGCACCTTGTCAAATGTCTTCTGGAAATCCAGATACTCCACATCCACAGGTTCCCCATTGTCCACTGCACATGGAATGTTCTCAAGGAATTCCAACAAATTAGTCAAACATGACCTGCCCTTCATGAATGTAAACAAGTGTGAGATCATACTGTTGTTGTTCGTCTGCTGACTCAGTATCCATTAGCTATGGTACAGAAGGTATAATAAGTCCTCGGAGGCAGAAGTCCCTTCACCAAAATCCCTTTATTTATAAGTCTGAGAACAGCATACAGAGTGCTTTCAGTCAGCAGTCTACACCAGGAGTCCCAGAGGAACTGACACTCCTGACAAGAGGCTCCTTGATTGGCCCATCAATTTGGCCCTTAATCAGGGAGTTCATGTTCTAACAGGCCCACCTCAATTGCCTGATTAAAGTCATTACACGAGGAAACCTATGGAGCAGATTTTCCTCAGCATTTGAGCATGAAGGATCAGCTGGATAAAGTGTCTAGGGAAAAATTGAGCAGGGTAAATCAGCATACAAAACCTGAACAACTTTCTATAAGGGGAGAATTTAGAACTTAATATTCCTGGCCACAAAGTTCAGGAAAGATAGGACAGGAAAACAAAGACTGTAAGATATAGGGGCAGAGTTAGGCCAATGGGCCCATCGAGTCTGCTCTACCATTCAATCATGGCTGATAAGTTTCTCGAAGTAAGAAGTTTAACAACACCAGGTTAAAGTCCAACAGGTTTATTTGGTAGCAAAAGCCACACAAGCTTTCGGAGCCCCAAGCCCATTCTTCAGGTGAGTGGGAATTCTGTTCACAAACAGGGCATATAAAGACACAAACTCAATTTACATGAATAATGGTTGGAATGTGAATACTTACAACTAATCAAGTCTTTAAGATACAGACAATGTGAGTGGAGAGAGCATCAAGACAGGCTAAAGAGATGTGTATTGTCTCCAGACAGGACAGCCAGTGAGACTCTACAGGTCCAGGCAAGCTGTGGGGATTACACATAGTGTGACATGAACCCAATATCCCGGTTCAGGCCGTCCTCATGTGTGCGGAACTTGGCTAACAGTTTCTGCTCAGCGACTCTGCGCCGTCGTGTGTCGTGAAGGCCGCCTTGGAGAACACTTACCCGAATATCAGAGGCCGAATGCCCGTGACCGCTGAAGTGCTCCCCAACAGGAAGAGAACAGTCTTGCCTGGTGATTGTCGAGTGGTGTTCATTCATCCATTGTCGCAGCGTCTGCATCGTTTCCCCAATGTACCATGCCTCGGGACATCCTTTCCTGCAGCGTATCAGGTAGACAACGTTGGCCGAGTTGCAAGAGTATGTACCGTGTATCTGGTGGGTGGTGTTCTCAAGTGAGATGATGGCATCTGTGTCGATGATCTGGCACATCTTGCAGAGGTTGCTGTGGCAGGGTTGTGTGGTGTCATGGTCACTGTTCTCCTGAAGGCTGGGTACTTTGCTACGGACAATGGTCTGTTTGAGGTTGCGTGGTTGTTTGAAGGCAAGAAGTGGGGGTGTGGGGATGGCCTTGGCGAGATGTTCGTCTTCATCAATGACATGTTGAAGGGTCCGGAGGAGATGCCGTAGCTTCTCCGCTCTGGGGAAGTACTGGACAACGAAGGGTACTCTGTCCACTGTGTCCCGTGTTTGTCTTCTGAGGAGGTCGGTGCAGTTTTACGCAGTGGCGCATCGGAACTGTTGATCGATGAGTCGAGCGCTATATCCTGTTCTTATGAGGGCATCTTTCAGCGTCTGGAGGTGTCTGGTGCGATCCTCCTCATCCGAGCAGATCCTGTGTATACGGAGGGCTTGTCCATAGGGGATGGCTTCTTTAACGTGTTTAGGGTGGAAGCTGGAGAAGTGGAGCATCGTGAGGTTATCCATGGGCTTGCGGTACAGTGAGGTGCTGAGGTGACCGTCCTTAATGGAGATGCGTGTGTCCAAGAATGCAACCGATTCCGGAGAGTAGTCCATGGTGAGTCTGATGGTGGGATGGAACTTGTTGATGTCATCATATAGTTGTTTCAGTGATTGTTCACCATGAGTCCAAAGGAAGAAAATGTCATCGATGTATCTAGTGTATAGCATCGGTTGGATGTCCCGTGCAGTGAAGAAGCGCTCGACTCATCGATCGACGGTTCTGAAGCGCCACAGTGAAAAATCGCACCGACCTCCTCAGAAGACAAACACGGGACACAGTGGACAGAGTACCCTTTGTCGTCCAGTACTTCCCCGGAGCGGAGAAGCTACGGTATCTCCTTCGGAGCCTTCATCATGTCATTGATGAAGACGAACATCTCGCCAAGGCCATCCCCACACCCCCACTTCTTGCCTTCAAACAACCACGCAACCTCAAACAGACCATTGTCGCAGCAAAGTACCCAGCCTTCAGGAGAACAGTGACCACGACACCACACAACCCTGCCACAGCAACCTCTGCAAGACGTGCCGGATCATCGACACAGATGCCATCATCTCACGTGAGAACACCATCTACCAGGTACACGGTACATACTCTTGCAACTCGGCCAACGTTGTCTACCTGATACATTGCAGGAAAGGATGTCCCGAGGCATGGTACATTGGGGAAACCATGCAGACGCTGCGACAATGGATGAATGAACACCGCTCGACAATCACCAGGCAAGACTGTTCTCTCACTGTTGGGGAGCACTTCAGCGGTCACGGGCATTCGGCCTCGATATTCGGGTAAGCGTTCTCCAAGGCGGCCTTCACGACACACGACAACGCAGAGTCGCTGAGCAGAAACTGATAGCCAAGTTCCGCACACATGAGGATGGCCTCAACCGGGATATTGGGTTCATGTCACACTATGTGTAATCCTCACAGCTTGCCTGGACCTGCAGAGTCTCACTGGCTGTCCTGTCTGGAGACAATACACATCTCTTTAGCCTGTCTTGATGCTCTCCCCACTCACATTGTTTGTATCTTAAAGACTTGATTAGCTGCAAGTATTCGCATTCCAACCATTATTCATGTAAATTGAGTTTGTGTCTTTATATGCCCTGTTTGTGAACAGAATTCCCACTCACCTGAAGAAGGGGCTTGGGGCTCCGAAAGCTTGTGTGGCTTTTGCTACCAAATAAACCTGTTGGACTTTAACCTGGTGTTGTTAAACGTCTTACTGTGTTTACCCCAGTCCAATGCCGGCATCTCCACATCAAGTTTCTCAAACCCATTCTCCTGCCTTTTCACCGTAACCTTTGATCCCTTTACCAATCAAAAACCTACCTATCTCTGTCTTAAATGGGAGATTGGGGGTGGAGTGTCTGACAATGTAGATCAACAAAACTGTTATAGCACTGGTGAGAGATAATGTAGTTGAGGGGGCCAAAGACAGATTCTATTTAGTTAGAATTAAGGAACAATAGTGGAGCTATTATGTCATTAGGTGCATATCACAGGCCACCAAATAACAGAGGAGCAAATTACAGTAAGAAGAAAAAACCTATCAAGCAGTGGAAATGGGGGTTTTCAATTATCCTGATGTTTACTGGGATAGTAGTAAAATGTAAAGGAAAAATGCATGGGAAGAATTCCTGAAATGCGTACAAGAGAATTTTCTCGATCAATGTGTTTCCAACCCAATAAGACCTAGTGCTGCAGAATAAAGTGGGGCAGGCTTAGAGGGCCGAAGGGACTGTTCCTAAGCTGTACTTTTCTACCTTTCTTTGTTCTAAGCAGAACACGTTTCAATGGGGCAGCATTTGAGAAATATCGATCATAATATCATACAATCATAGAATGGCTACAACACAGAAGGAGCCCATTCAGTCCACTTTTTTTTGCTGTCTGCAAGAGTAACCCACTCAGTTCCAATATCCATGCAGCTGTGTAAAGATCTGGGTTCAATAAAACTTTAATTGTAAGACTCAAGTCAATCAAAATTATTAGATTGAGTTGGTAGAGCTGATCTAGAAGGAACCAACAGTTCTGGCCAGCTACAGTATTTTTCTTTACCAGAAAGATATTGAAAATGGGAAATAAATTCTCTTTGGCTCTCAGTCAATTATCATCTAGTTCATAGAATCATGGAATCTACGGCATGGAGACAGGCCCTTTGGCCCAAACTGGTCCATACCGACCAAAAAGCCCATCTAAGCTAACCCCATTTGGTTGCATTTGGCCCATATCCCTCTAAACCTTTCCTATCCACGTATCTGTCCAAATGCCTTTTAAATGTTGTCAATGTCCCTGCCTCAACCACTTCCTTGTTGGGTAATGAGCCTTTTTGCTTTCCAGTTGACGTAGGAAGGCAGCGCAAAACAAGGATGGATGTGTTGGCCAAGTAATGGATGGAACATTGGCGCAAGTCATATGATGAAACCTCCAGTTGGCAACCCTACCATCTGATGCCACTGTCGTAGGAAATGGTGCAGCAAACCAGGCAGGGTAAAACTGGCAATCGGAAGTTTAAACTTTCCGTGCAGTTGCACTTGTCAGGACTTCTGCAGGTTTCCAAGGTGCAACAGTGGCTTAAATCGAATCATGTGGCTCTTGCCATTCTGGAAGATCGGGGTCACTGTTTCAGAGAGAGTGCAAATGAAATTTACTAGAAACTTCTCCGGCCCTTCCTGTGTAGAATTATTTCCTAATTTCATTTCTATAAGGTCTGGCTCCAATTTGTAGACTAATCCCTCCCCCAGTCCTAGGCTCCCCAATCCAGGGGAAATAATTTCTCTCTAACTACCCTATCTGTTCCCTTTAATATCTTGAAAACTCCTATCAAGTTACCATCAGGAAATGGAGAATCACTGGTACCATTCCAGTAAATTTCTTCTGCACTCTCGCTTCAAAATGTTGAATTCCAAGTGTCAAGAATCAGTGGGATTACAAAGAGTATGGAGAGGGAGGGCAAGAGCACTGTCTGAACAATGAGAGCAGTGGGTCTGGGCCATTTGCAGTCAGAACTCTGATTCAGATAAAAATTTGAGGTGTAACATCACAGGATGTAGGTAGGTTATTGACTATGAGAATGTTATATTATACATTAGTAGGAATCAGGAATCATAAGTATTGGTAAGGCTTAACAATGGTAAAGTTTATTTTTATTACCACGAGTATGGCGCTGTAGTATTAGTAGTGTTGATCAACATTGTTAAGGTTTATTAATCGTAGTGAATTTGATGAGTGTTGGTAAAATGTTGGGCAGGCAATGGCTGAGTGGTTTTATCGCTCGACTATTAATCCAGAAATTCAGCTGATGTTCTGAGGACCCGGGTTCGAATCCACCCATGACAGATGGTGGAATTTGAATTCAATAAAAAATATCTGGAATTAAGAATCTACTGATGACCATGAAACCATTATTGATTGTCGGGAAAACCCATCTGGTTCACTAATGTCCTTTAGGGAAGGAAAACTGCTGTCCTTACGTGGTCTGGCCCACATATGACTCCAGAGCCATAGCAATGTAGCTGACTCTCAGCTGCCCACGGGCAACTAGGGATGGACAATAAATGCTGGCTAGTCAGTGATGCCCATGTCCTACGAATGAATAAAAAGAAAATAAAAATCACAAGATTGCTCGTTAATGAATATAGAAATGGTCGGACTGCTCTAATCTTGAGAGTGCTATGTAGGGGCTCCAGAATGCTTCTCATGTCCTGGATAACTAAAGGTAAAGTCACCACATTCCCAGATGACCATAGGCTGCTCTCTTTTTAAGGGGGAGAGCTGACTGTTGGTGATTTAACCTGAAAATCAGCGCACCTCAGATGAGGGGCAAGGTTGAGAAGCTGGGGCTTTTATGAATAACCTCAGCCGTTATGAGAATAACTGGATAATTATTTGTACATGAGATGACATTAGTTGCAGCAGGCCTCTGTATGGTTCTCTTTCAGGACCAATTGGATGGCAGTTGATGATCCATCTACCATGCTTCTAGAGGGCAGTCAGACGGAAACCGGGTATGCCCTTATTGAGAAGGAAGCTCTTGAGGTCACATGGGCCTGTGAGAAGGTTTCCAACTACATCATTGGCCTCAAGGTCACAACTGCGACAGACCATGAACCACTGGTTTCCTTGTTTACTGAAAAGGAGCTTGCAAAGAAGCCTCTTCGGATTTGGGGGTTTCGTGTTCAGTGAAGAAATCAGCCGACAGCAGATGCAGTTCCAGGACCACGTGGGCCTTCTCACCAAACAGGATGTTGACTTTGTTGCTGAGCTGAAGGCTTGCTACCAAATCACTACCAGACACCTGCTGGCAACCATGACCAAGTTCCAACAGATCCACCAAGAGCAGCTCTACAATGAAGAGTGAGCCTGCATCCACACCGACCACCAACATGGATGATCTCATCAGAGACCATGTGGTGGTTCATGTGGTGATTCAAGCAGCAGGACAACTTCCCAGTCATTGATAACCCCCTGGTCTATGATGAATGACTGATCAATTTGGTCTCTCTGTGGGCTGATGTCCTTCAGAAGATACAGCAGGATGAGCATCACTAAGTGAAGGCATGGGCCTGATTTGTTGCCTGGTGGTTAGGTATCTCCAAAGCAATAGAGGAGACCATCGTGAATTGCCAGGTGTGTGTGTGTTGCACTACTAGATCCAGAGGAAGCCATTCATTCCCATGCAATTTCCCAACAAGTGGAGACCTGCCGGCTTACAATGGCAAATCCTTCCTAATGGTCATAGATGAAAGTAAAATACTTTGTGCTGTCACCACAGAGATAGTCAGCAAAACACAATGTTTGCAAGCCATGGCATCCTGGACCAGTTCATATTGACTCATAAAGGCCCACAACCCTTTAATGAATGCTTTGCACACTCTGCAGCTATTCCGTACTTCCACCAATGCACCAGCTTCCCAAGATACTTCCCAAGATAAAATGAAGTGGAATGACGGCTCCGTAGGGTGAAGTCCTTCCTGAAGAAAAATGAAGACTTCCTGACTGCACTGCTCACTTACAGGCCTACCCTCTTCCAGTGTGGCTTGTCCCTGTCTGAGCTCTTGATGGACAGGAAACTTCATACACAACACCTGATCCTGTCACAGAAACTCCTTAAGGAGTCTAACAACACCAGGTTAATGTCCAACAGGTTTATTTGGTAGCAAATGCCACTAGCTTTCGGAGCGCTGCTCCTTCGACAGGTGAGCCTGACGAAGGAGCAGCGCTCCGAAAGCTAGTGGCGTTTGCTACCAAATAAACCTGTTGGACTTTAACCTGGTGTTGTGAGACTTCTTACTGTGTTTACCCCAGTCCAACGCTGGCATCTCCACATCACAGAAACTCCTGCCAGGGTTGGTAGACAAGGACTACTGGAACATAAGAACAAAACAGCCATCCGACAGACAGAAGCAAGCTTCTGCCTACAAAAAGTGGCACCACAAAGAGACTTGCCACAGCTGCAACACAGTGACAAGATCTGGACCCCTGACCCCAGGAGACAGGGAACAGTCCTCCATCGGAACAAGGACCAACCTCGGTCCTACCAGATTGGCACACCAGAGGGAAGAGTCAGGCACAACAGGAGAGATCTCTGCCCTCTCCCTAGACAGGCTCCCTCCATTGCACAGGGGAGGATTATTGATGAGAATACCCAAATGTCAGTCCAACCTCCAACAGGAACCAAAATCAATAGAGCCTCGCACTCTTGACAGTTTAACATTTATTTATTTATTGTCACAAGTAGGCTTACATTAACACCGTAATGAAGTTACTGTGAAAATCCCCTAGTCGCCACACTCTGGTGCCTGTTTGGGTACGCTGAGGGAGAATTTAGCATGGCCAATGTACCTAAACAGCACATCTTTTCAGACTGTGGGAGGAAACCAGAGGAAACTCATGCAGACACAGGGAGAACATGCAGACTCTGCACGGAACGTGACCCAAGCCGGGAATCGAACCCGGATCCCTGGCGCCGTGAGGCAACAGTGCTTACCACTGTGCCACTGTGCCGCCGACAGGTTTGGGAATGGGATCTGAAAAAGTTAGAAAGTCTCCAGACAGTCTGAACTTCTAACTTCAAGGACTTGAAGGGGAGAGATGGAGTAGTGAGACTGTTGTTAATTCTAATATTATAATAGCAATAATGTTAGAACAGCATTTAGTTTGTAGCAATAAAATAAATGCATAAGAGTCATAACAATGTAAGACGAGAGGTAAACGGAAGTAACTCTATCCATGGGATAAAGACTTGGGGGGAATGGGGGAGAAGTGAAATGTAGATATAGGGTCAGAGTTAATGTGGTACTGAATACAGTATTACCCACATAGTGATATAGGAAGGCACATAACCTAGACCCACGGCCAGTGTGGTGTTCACCTGAGACAGGATAAGACCTAGGAAGGAGGTATGTCCATAACTGTAGCCTCCACTGTATGTGTGTACATTGTTACAAGTTGTTGTTAACATACAAGAAGACTACAAGACTTATTCAATAGTCACATTCTGTAACCAACATCACCCCAACAAAAGCTAGTCTCAGTAATGATGACCATGAAACTATCATTGTTGTAAAAACCCATCTGGTTCACTAATGTTCTTTTAGGGAAGGAAAGCTGCTGTCCTGATCTGGCCTACATGTGACTCCAGACCCAAATCAATGTGGCTGACTCTTAACTGCTGTCTGGAATAGTCTAGCAGGTTGTTCGGTTCAAGGGAAATGAGGGATGGGCAACAAACGCTGGCCTTGCCAGTGATTCTCACATCCCTTAAAAAAATGAATGATTAAAAATCCCCACTGTTGAAATGAGTCGAGCTGGCCTCACTGGTTTTGCTCACTTTTAAAATCAAAATTTCCCTGCGGTTTCCTGACATTTTATAGGGAAGCTTATTGCTTTGTGCATGGTAAACTGAATGATATGCTGCTTTACAATGGCAGGGGTGTCACACCATACAAAACCCAATGTATTAATCTGACAATGCATTATTCTAAACTGCTGTATTTAAGGCCGCAAAGTCTAATTGCTGGAAATAAGATTAATTAGAAGTTAATTGTTTGTCTTATTTAATGGCAGGGCAGGCTTGAAGGGCCATTTGGCCGACTCATAGGATCATAGAATCCCCACAGCGCAGAAGGAGGCCATTCGACTCATCGAGTCTGCACCGACCACAATCCCACCAGGCCCTATTCCCGTAACCCCACATATTTACCCTGCTAACCCCCTTAACACCAGGGTCAATTTAGAATGGCCAATCAACCTAACCCGCACAACTTTGGACTGTGAGAGGAAACCGGAGCACCGGGAGGAAACCCACGCAAACACGGGGATTTGATTTGATTTGATTTATTATTGTCACATGTATTAGCATACAGTGAAAAGTATTGTTTCTTGCACGCTATACAGACAAAGCATACCGTCCATAGAGAAGGAAACAAGAGAGTGCAGAATGTAGTGTTAAAGTCATAGCTGGGGTGTAGAGAAAGATCAACTTAATGCAAGGTTGGTCCATTCAAAAGTCTGATGGAAGCAGGGAAGAAGCTGTTCTTGAGTCGGTTGGTACGTTACTTCAGACTTTTGTGTCTTTTTTCCGATGGAAGAAAGAATGTGCAAACTTCACACAGAGAGTGACCCGAGGTCAGAATTGAACCCGGGTCCCTGACGCTGTGAGGTAGCAATGCTAACCACTGTGCCACCATGCTGCCCTTAGTTGTGCCTGCTCCTAGTTCTTATGTCTTGAGGGCTGTGCAAGATACTATATTGAAGAGCTTCCTCAATATCATTGAGTGGGTTTTAACAATGATTACTGGTATTGTATCATAACCAGACTTCCCCTTAACAGCTCCAGCAGACAGTGAATCAGATTGAGAAAGGTTGAAAGGCAATAAAAACTTCTCTGTGAGGCAGCAACAAAGTTTTATAAATATAAAGGGTGGCAGAAGTGGCTGGCACTGCTGCCTCACAGCGCCAGGGACCAGGGCTCGATTTCCGCCTTGGGTGACAATCCGTGTGGAGTTTGTATGTTCGCTCCATGTTTGTGGGTTTCCTCCCACAGACTAAAGATGTGCAGGTTTGGTGGTTTGGCCATGTTAAATTGCCCCTTAGTGTCCCAAGATGTGCTCAGGAAAACTTACATATCCCTGAATATGAGTTCCCAGCTTTGATCTCTTGGAATATTTCTGTAATGGCTATAAGATCATATCCATTAACCTCAATTTATGCTGTTAATTCATTTGTATTGGCTATAAGATCGTACACATTAACCTCAATTTGTGCTGTCAATTCATTTATTTTGTGCTAAAAACTACATGCATTTATGTAAAGCGCCATTATTTTGGGCTTTTTAAAATCATTTTTTCCACTTTTCTTATGATTTGTAGACTCTGTTCCTTTTTGTCACACTCTGGGTATTATTTCCTAAATAGCTGCCTTGCAATATTGCCACACCCTTTTGCTTTGTAAGCCTGCATATCCCCTCATTAGAACTCACACCACCCTCACCCCCCGCTCTCCGCCACCCACCACCCCACCCCCCGCCACTCTATTTAGCTTAAAGCTGTCTGTACATCCCGAGTTTGCAAGAACACTGTCCCAGCATGTTCAGATGTAGGCTGTCCCACTTTCCCCAGTACTGATACCAGTGCCCCATGAACCAAAACCCGCTTCTCCATTACTAATCTTTGAGCCATGTATTAATTCCGTATGCCAATATGCCATTTCCCTATGCCATTCTCTATATCCCTTTGCCAATTTGGACATGGATCAGGTAATAATCGAGATTATAACCTTGGAGGTTCTGTTATTTGGTGCCTCGGTCCTCAAACTCTCTCTGGAGAAGAACCTCCTTGCTTATTCTAAATATGTACCTACGTGGACCATGACAACTGGGTCCTCCGCGTCCCACTACAAGTTCCTCTCCAGCCTGGACCAGATGTCCTGAACCCCCTGACACTGGGCAGGCAACATAGCTGTCTGGACTCTTGCTCCTTGTTATAGGGAACAGTGTCCATCCCCCTCACCGTACTGTCCTCTACCACCATTCTTATGTGCTTCCCCCACTCGAATGGCATCCTGTACCACAGTGCCATGGTCAGTCAGCTCATCCACCCAGCCCCCATTCTCATCCAAACAAGCTGAGAGCATCTCAAACTTGTTGGACAATTGCAGAGGCTGACACTCCTTATCTGCCTCAACTGGACTGGAACCTGCGTAAAAAACCCTCAAAAATATTTAACATAAAATGTAAATACACATTGCAAATATGACATGAAATTAATTGTAAGAGTTGAGAGGCACCTCAGTATTTTTTGAATTTTTTGAATGAAGTTTTGTTTTGGACAAGAGATGTATCGTAGACCCCATTCTCCGAGTCTGTCTCGACTGGAACACAAACCCTCCCTCTTAGGACTTGAAAATGGGAAGATTACCACTCAACAACAACAACTTGCATTTATATTGTGCCTTTAATGTCATAAAACATCCCAAGGCGCTTCACAGAGGGGAGGTGATGGCCTAGTGGTATTATCGCTAGAGTATTAATCCAGAAACTCAGCTAATGTTCTGGGGACCTGGGTTCGAATCCAGCCACAGCAGATGGTGGAATTTGAATTCAATAAAAAATATCTGGAATTAAGAATCTACTAACGAACATGAAACCATTGTCGATTGTCAGAAAAACCCATCTGGTTCACTAATGTCCTTTAGGGAAGGAAATCTGCCGTCCTTACCTGGTCTGGCCTACATGTGACTCCAGAGCCACAGTAATGTGGTTGACTCCCAACTGCCTTCCAAGGGCAATTAGGGATGGGCAATAAATGATGGGATATCAGTGACACCCATATCCCATGAATGACTAAAAAAAATCATCAAACGAGGTTTGACAGGTAAGGCAATTTTAGCACAGGTGAGCAAAAGAACGACCTAATGGAGGAAAGAGATGGTGAGAAATCGGGAGGAGATTCCAGAGTTTAGAACGTAGGCTAACAATGGCGAAGAAAATAAAATTAAGGAGACAAAGCAAGCAAATAAAAATCCAATCAAAGGCCTAACCCTGAAAGGTTAGCAGTATTACTGAAATTTGAGATGAGATGAGCTATACTCATTCTGCTTAAGAGGCTGCTTCACCCAGACCTTGGCAACAAGCACTCACTCCATAGTTTGGTCATTTGATTACGTTTCTGGCCCTCAAATGAAACATTAAAAACGGTCTCTGCCCTGATTTGGCAAAGCTAATCCTTGGTTGGAACCAAGTAGAAGTTTGTCATTGAAATGAGTAATGCAGCAGGCCTGGAGCCAGCCATTCTCAGAAGTTAGGTCCAGCATGTCGATATAATTTCTGTGTGTAGATTTTCTATCCATATCCATTATTCTAAATACATTTAATTGGCGATTCATGTGTTGGCACGTGACAAGGACAGAAGATTTATGGAAAATGAACTGCTGAGCAGCACTAGCTACAAGTTCCAAGCTGATTTGCATATGGGTGGGATATACTAGCAACTACTGTATATGTAATATAAATACAACGTATAGATCTGTATATACCAGAGAGAGACTAGCTGGGCAGCAATATCAGAAAGGGATTGGTTGGATAGCATTCTCAAGGAATTCTATATGGCAAAGTTAAATATTTTTGTCTTTATTGCTGGTTCTTGGCTGTACATGACTGTAGTTGGGTATTATGAAAATGTTTCAAACTGTTTAAAATTTATGTACAACAGGTTTATTTGGTAGCAAATGCCACTAGCTTTCGGAGCGCTGCCCCTTCGTCAGGTGGAGTGGGAGATCTGCTCACAAACAGGGCACAGAGACACAAACTCAATTTACAGAATAATGATTGGAATGCAGTCTTTACAGATAATCAAGTCTTAAAGGTACAAACAATGTGAGTGGAGAGAGCATTCAACACAGGTTAAAGAGATGTGCATTGTCTCCAGACAGGACAGCCAGTGAGATTCTGCAAGTCCAGGCAAGCTGTGGGGGTTGCAGATAGTGTGACATGAACCCAAGATCCCGGTTGAGGCCGTCCTCGTGTGTGCGGAACTTGGCTCTCAGTTTCTGCTCATCGACTCTGCGCTGTCATGTGTCGTGAAGGCCGCCTTGGAGAACGCTTATGCGAAGATCAGAGGCCGAATGCCCATGACTGCTGAAGTGCTCCCCAACAGGAAGAGAACAGTCTTGCCTGGTGATTGTCGAGCGGTGTTCATTCATCCGTTGTCATAGCGTCTGCATGGTTTCCCCAATGGCAAGAAGTGGGGGTGTGGGGATGGCCTTGGCGAGATGTTCGTCTTCATCAATGACATGTTGAAGGCTCAGGAGGAGATGCCGTAGCTTCTCCGCTCCGGGGAAGTACTGGACGACGAAGGGTACTCTGTCCACCGTGTCCCGTGTTTGTCTCCTGAGGAGGTCGGTGCAGTTTTTCGCTGTGGCGCATCGGAACTGTCGATCGATGAGTCGAGCGCCATATCCTGTTCTTATGAGGGCATCTTTCAGCATCTGGAGGTGTCTGTTGCGATCCTCCTCATCCGAGCAGATCCTGTGTATACGGAGGGCTTGTCCGTAACCCCCACAGCTTGCCTGGACTTGCAGAATCTCACTGGCTGAGCTGTCTGGAGACAATACACATCTTTTTAACCTGTGCTTAATGCTCTCTCCACTCACATTGTTTATACCTTCAAGACTTGATTATCTGTAAAGACTGCATTCCAATCATTATTCTGTAAATTGAGTTTGTGTCTCTGTGCCCTGTTTGTGAGCAGATTTCCACTCCAACTGACGAAGGGGCAGCGCTCCAAAAGCTAGTGGCTTTTGCTACCAAATAAACCTGTTGGACTTTAACCTGGTGTTGTTAAACTTCTTACTGTGTTTACCCCAGTCCAACGCCGGCAGCTCCACATCATAAAATTTATGTCACAGCCGAGTTACTGGTTGCATCTCAGGCAAAGCAGCGTCATACTTAATTCTTGTTCGGTGTGTTTTGATTTGATCACATTATGAAAACATGTCTAGGAAGTATTTGGAACAGATTAATGGAGCATGGCACCCAGCCAATTACAAACATCCGAGACTGAATCCTGGGGATCGAGGTTTCGAAGTGAGTTAGTTTGTCAGAGAGGCCAGGGTAAAATATTCTTTGTAGCTCCTCTGCAGGTCATCCTTGTGGTCAGGAACTTTCAATTTGTCAGTGTTCAGCTCAGGATATCAGTCAGACTGAAGCTAACAAAGACAGTGGGCTAGATGTGGCGTTCCAATGTATCATATTGTCTGGTATGAAGTGAGCTGTCCATTTTAACGTAGAGAATAAGTGGGAGAAGGCTTTATTGTTCTAATATTTTGATTGGAATATAAAAGATGGACCGACTGTAAATAGGTTGTTTATTGACCTGTTTGATGTGACTTCTAGTCTGGGGCTTGTTTTACCACACTGTGTATGTAGCCTGCTTAGTGAGAATGAAGAGATCATGTGACAGCAATTCATCTCATCCAGAAGGCTGGAATAGAGGGTGGAATTCTCCCAAAACAATTCTGTGTCGAATTCGTGTGAAAACTGGAGTAATTCACGCTGTTTTTTCCCGTGGGAATCTCCCACACTCTGTGCATTGCAGAGGCCACCAGTGCGAATATCAATACATTTCAGGGGACGGGGTCTATTCTCGCTGGAGAGGCTGAAACCAGCCCGCTGAGCGGACCACTGCACGCGCGCCAATCTGTCAGTGCCGAGATCAGCGCATGCGCAGTGAACTGCCAGCCTCCTGATTGCTGGTCAGCTTAATCGCTGGCCAAACCCGCGACCGCCACAATTGATCTCCACCCCCCACCCCCTATGGCCAGATCGCTGGCCCCCCCGACCATTCCCGGACCAAGACCTGAACCCCACCTCCCAGCCTGCCCCGATCTCCAGATCCCCTCTCCACCGATTCCCCCCCCGACAGTTACCCCCCCCCCCCCCACAGTCCAGACCCCCCCACCCCCAGCCCACCCCGATTGCTGGCCTCCCTCCTTACCCACTGATCCCGCAGCAGAGTAGCAGCGCGATTCTCCACCCACAACGATCGCCCCCTAAGTCCCATTCCCCCATCAGTCCCCACCTGCCAGGCTCCCCATATGCCCCATCCCTTGGCATTGCCCCATGCCCGATGGGCAGTGCCAAGGGGCCCCCTGGGCATCGTCACTTTTCCCTTTGGGCAGTGCCGAGAGCAAAGGCTGGCACTGCCAGGGTGTCAATACCCAGGGGGCACCCTTCCTGCCACCTGACCCTCTGAGGGGCCCCGATTGCTCCCCATTCACTCCAGCGGGGTCGGGCCGTAAATGGGGAGCTAGTGTGATCCCCACTGGAATGAACCACTCTGGCGGGGGGAGATGCTAGCAGGCCTGGAGACTTCAGTCCGAGCCCACTAATGAAATTTAAATTATATTCCAAAGACCATTTTAATTGTTTCTGTGCCTCCCCGTTGATTTCCGGCGCGGTGCCAATGCTGCCGGAAATCTGGCACTGGGAGACGCTAGCGGGCACGAACAGCGCACGAACCACGTGAATGGCCCATGGTGGGATTCTCCCGGCCCACTGCACTAATTCTTTAGTGCAGTGGGATGGGAGAATTGCCCTGATAATGGCAGGAGTTCACTATTCAATCCCATTGCTTTGCTACATTCACCTAAATACCGTTCAAGACACATTCTGGTTTTTAGACATCAGGGCCGTGATTTTCTGGCCACAGTGCACCTGGCACAGATCGCACTAATTTAGAAAATTGTGCGTGGGCCCAAAGGCGGGGTTTGCGGCTGGCGCCAAACAGTTTGCGATCTCCCCGGTCCCTTTCCGTTGGCGCTAACCAGATCTCATCCAGAAAGAACACAAGGCTGATTAGAACAAAGAACAAAGAATAAAGAAAATTACAGCACAGGAACAGGCCCTTCAGCCCTCAAAGCCTGCACCGACCATGCTGCCCGACTTAACTAAAGCCCACTACCCTTCTGGGGACCATATCCATCTATTCCCATCCTATTCAAATAAAATGGCCACTAATCCCATGTAAATTATATTCAAATGACCATTTGAATTGCCTTTGCATCTCCCCACCGATATCCGGCACGGAGCAGATGCTGCCGGAAATCTGGCACTGGGAAGCGTTAGCGGGACGCGAACCTCGCGAATCACCCACCGCAGAATTCCCCCAGTTCGCTGCGCTAATGTTTTAGCATGAGGTTGACTTGATTTCAATTTCATTAGCGAGTTTGGCACACAATCGTCTCCCCTCCCGGAATGTTCCCAGCCCCCCTACTGGGAAGTCACATGGGCGCAAATCATGACTGGTCCCTTGTAGTGTGGTCCAGGTGCCATGGTTTGTGAGGGCGAGTGAGGAGGTGAGTACCGCTTAGCACTAACCTCCAGGGAGCAAAAGGACAAGTCAGCCAAGTGCGGGATGGGCTGGGGGGCCTTCAAGGGTGCAGGGACTTGAGGGTCCTCCCGGGGCTGGCGGTCCACAGGTTGGGGCCCACTGGATTGGGGCTTGTGTGGCGAGCGAGCATTCTCATTGGCTGCTGAGAGGCCCTTGAGGGACTGCCTATGATACCAATTGCAAAGCCTACTAATAGCACACTGGTTACCCTGCTCTCTGTCTGCTGGAAATGCTCTTGACATTCCTTCCCAGACCCCATAAACAGTTACAAGAACCAGGTTTGGCGGCTGTTCCCTCAACCAGGAGAACTTGTCAGATATTAACACAGCTCTTCACACTACATAAACTCTGAAGTGTTTCCTGCAATGAGCACCGTTATGTCTAATCACGTGGAAATTAGGAGGATTCTTTCTTCTGTCTGAACTGCATGCCATTTCTGGAGGCTGGTTTGCATCAAATGTGGGTACACCTAGAAGTCATACTGTAAGCATTCCCCAATAAGGGCCTTCTCACAGCCACCCTGATTGTCTACATGAGCGCCACAGAGCTCAGTCTAATCTGTCACATGCTGCTGTCTATGGTCAGAGATGCCAGGGGTCTGTATCTGAGAGGGAGGGTCTCCCATGACTGAGATGTGCCAGCCCAGGATGTTGGCTGGATGTCACTCAGAGAGAAGGTGGGACAGACATCCTGAGGGCGGGGGAGGGGGGTTAACATCTGACTCCCTTTTGGGCTACAAGTCACAGTTCATGCACTAACTGCCCAGGTGCATTGAGTATGACAGCATTGCAGCTTCATCCTGGGGCAATTGCTATCTCATTGAGGACCACCCCTGATTGCCGTAATGGCTCGTGGGGGACAAGGGCTACCCACTGAGGTCATGGCTAATGATGCCATTGCGAAGGCCTGAGACCGAGGCAGAGATGCGCTACAATGAGGCCCATGCTGCTACTCGATCAGTCCTTGAGTGGTGGGTTGTCATCCTCAAGCTGAGGTTCCACTGCCTGCCTGGTGGTGCTCTGCAGTATAGCTTCCAAATTGTGGTGGTCTGCTGTGCGCTCCACAACCTTGCGCAGCAGGGTGAAGTTCTGGAGGAGGAGGAGGAGAAGGAACATGCCTATCCCTGTGGGGAGGAGATAGGCCAGGTGGGAGTGGAGAGAGAGCCAGAGGAGGAGCTGGGGGATGAAGGACAGGCGGCAGCAGGGATCCAGCATGCCAGGAGGATCAGGGAGGCCCTCATTGCCGCCAGATGCTCTGATTAGCACCTTCTCCTGCGGGGACAAAAGAGGATGTTTGAAAACCTGATGGCTCGTGGACCTTTGTGGGGGTGGGTGGGTCCGGGTTAGTGTGGGGGGAGAACAGGTGGCGTATGTTGGTACTATGTCTTGGCAGGCAGTGGTTGTGATGGGGTGTGCCAGAGGGATTTGAGGACAATGCTGGGGTTGGGTGTTGGAAGACTGCGGTGTGTCAGGGAATGGATTGATGTGGATAGTCCAGGTGTGACAGCTGCCAGGATGAGACAGATGGACACTCTCTCTGGCAGCTGGAAGGCGGTTATTCATTTTCTTGCAGCATTGGACGGATCTCCTCAGTGTCAGGCCTTTATCCCCATAATCTCGGGCATTTAGCGTGGCCAACCCATCTAACCAGCACATCTTTGGACTGTGGGAGGGAACCGGAGCACCCGGAGGAAACCCACGCAGACACGGGGAGAATGTGCAAACTCCACACAGAATTCCCACTCACCTGGAGAAGGGGCTTGGGGCTCCGAAAGCTTGTGTGGCTTTTGCTACCAAATAAACCCTGTTGGACTTTAACCTGGTGTTGTTAAACTTCTTACTGTGTTTACCCCAGTCCAACGCCGGCATCGCCACATCAAGAC
The DNA here is from genome assembly GCF_964213995.1 of Mustelus asterias. NCBI lineage: Eukaryota > Metazoa > Chordata > Chondrichthyes > Carcharhiniformes > Triakidae > Mustelus > Mustelus asterias. Next base: position 31,787 of record NW_027591727.1, read on the forward strand.
TCCACACAGAGAGTGACCCAAAGCCGGGAATTGAACCCGGGTCCTTGGCGCTGTGAGGCAGTAGTGCTAACCACAGTGCCTCCCATTGTCTAAGATATATGCACAAATTTTTAAGTACCTGTAGTTACAAAAAACATTTCCCATAAAATTTGAAGAGAATTGGAAATAGAGCTGGACAACTGGGAATGCTGGTTAGTGGTGAAATCTGATTGGTTATAAGAGGCTATGTGAATTAATTTTAAGTGGATGGTATCTGAAATTAGTACCAGGTCATCTGAAATTGTGACTCGTTGGTCAGAAGCACAGGACATGGAAACAAGCAAATTACTCTGTGCTCTCACATGCAGTGACAAACATAGAATGTTGCACATTACCCCATTGGTGAGTCACAGTTCCGAAAAAGAGTCATAGAACCATAGAAAAGTTACAGCACACAAGGAGGCCATTCAGCCCATCTTGTCCATGCCAACCCAAGGACACCCAGATGCTTTTTCTAATCTCAGTTTCCTGCACCCGGCCCATAGCCGGGTGTTGTAGCTTACAACACTTAAGGTGCTGATCCAGGTACTTTTTAAAAGAGTTTAGGCTCTCTGCCTCTACGATCAACTCAGGCGGTGAATTCCAGACACCCACTATCCTCTGCATAAAAAAGTTCTTCCTCATGTTCCATCTAACCCTTCTGCTATTTATCTTGAATCTATGTCCCCAGTTCTAGAATTTTCCACCAAAGGAAACGATTTCATTCTGCCCAATCTATCTCTTCCCCCTATAATTTTGTACACCCTCTATCAAGTCACCTCTCAGCATTCTTTGTTCCAAGAAAAATCACCCCAACCTATCCAATCTCTCCTCCCAGCCTCACTTTTCCAGCCCTGGTAACATTCTTGTAAACCTCCTCTGCACTCTCTCCAGAGCAACTACATCCTTCCTGTAATATGGTGACCAGAACTGCACACAATACTCCAGTTGTGGCCTCACCAGTGTGTTACACAATTCCAGCACTGTATCCTTACTTTTATAGTCTATCCCTCTGCCAATGAAGGAGAGCATTCCATATGCCTTTTTTACAACATTGTCTGCTTGAACTGCTGCCTTTAGAGACCTGTGTACTTGCATGCCTAGATCTCTCATTTCATCTAGCCCTCTTAGTATATTCTGATTTATTGTTTAACTGTAACTGTTTGATCTCCCAAAATGCATACCTCACGCTTCTCTATGTTAAAATCCATCTGCCACTTTATCGCCCATCGATATTGTTTTGGAGATTACAGCTATCCTCTACACTATCCACTAGTAGGCCAATCTTTGTGTCCTCTGCAAATTTTCCAATCGTACAACACCTCCCCCCCCCCGCCCACCGACATTCACATTCTCCCCCCTGCACCCTCCCCCCCCCCCCCCACCCCGCCCCCCCGCCCACCGACGTTCACGTCCAAATCGTAAATATATAACACAAACAGCAAGAGTCCCAACACCAAACCCTGCGGAACATCACTTGAAACAACTTTCCATTTGCAAGGGTGTCCATTGACATCATGCAGTCATACAGACTCAATGTTAATTCTGTTTCTCTCTCTGCAGATGCTGCCAGACCTGCTGAGTTAATCCAGCACTTCCTGTTTTTATTTCAATCACTCACTGAGGTAGCTGCGTGGCTGTGTGTTGTGAAGCTGTGGGTGAAATCAGCCAAGGTAAAGGCAAAAGGGCAAAGACATTCTACAGTAGGAAAGGGATTGATGTTCCTTTGTTTAATCCTGTGTGTGCACCTAGTTCTGTGGCATGACTTGCAACAGGCACTGCCATGAAGGGGCTGACTTCCCTCTCTTTTGTACCTGGCAAGTGCTTAAATACCAGGAATGCAACAGAGAAAAAAGGGGTGGATACACATGATGTGAAGTGCACTTTACCATGTTTGGAGATTTTTAAGGCTTTCGGAGGTGTGGGAGTGGCAGTGCAGGTGGGGCAGCAACGTGGGGAGGAGAGGGGATAGAGTGCCTGTGGAGATGGAGTGGGGTGAGGGGCATAATCTGCCTTCCCACCTTCCCATTTTATCTTATTCCTGGGACGCAATTTAACACAAATATTTTTTTATTTGCTTGTTTCATGGCTGGAGTCAAGGTGTATCTCTGTGAGGGGAGGATGAGCTCCCAGCCAGAGATCTCCCCCAGTCCCATAGGCCTGAAAAATGTAGGTCATTATCTCACTGTCAAGTCTTTATCTCAAAGGGTTAAGTGTTTCTGAAGGTTTTAAAGCCCTGATGTTTTTCAGGTGCACTTGCTGGTTGGGTACGGAATGATATATGTGGTGGCACATCTGGGCTCATCTAAACATCTCTACTTGGTGTAAACCTTCTTTCCAAGTATTGTATAAAATTGCTCATTCATTCAGCCATGACGTTACGACAGCTGTTTGGTCTGAAAGCGAACGTTGTTCCAGACAGAGTAGCTTGAGCTCAATTAGTCCTTTAATTCAATTCCAAACTAGTTTGGCTTTGCTGACTTGAAGCCACGTCAGTAACATTCTGCAAGGCTGTCGAATTTCAATTTCACTTCAAGTCAATGTTGCCCACCACAATAGCTTCTGTAATCCTGCCCAGGACCACAGTACAACAGAAGAGACTCATTTTCCCCTCTGCTTTGTAACAAAGTCAAGAATGAATAGCTTTTCTCCTTGGGTCAAACCATTGGCTTGTATTTACCTATTCATGACATCCACAGCAATTCACAGCCAATGAAGAATTTGTAAGCAATTTCAATTTTCACACAATAATCTCCCACAAACAGCAATGTGAGAGGTGCCAATAATCCAGTTTGTGATGTTGATTGAGGGATGAATGTTAGCCACGGTGCCAGGGATAACTTCCCAGCTCTTCTTTGAAGTAGTGCCATGGGATCTTTTACATCCACCTTTCAGAGTAGGCAGGGCCTTGGTTAAGCACCTCATCCGTGACAATGCCTCTGATGGAGCAGTGCTCCTTCAATATCACACTGGAGTATCAGCCTGGATATTTGTGCTCAAGTCACTTGGGTAGATTTGAACCCACAACTTTCAGACTCATGAGTGTGAGGGTGCTACCTTCTCCAGGTTGGCAGTGGGCAGAGGGATCAGGTCATCCACCAGGTGGCATCGGTGAGAGGCCTGATCAATTTCCTTGTGGGACCTTAGTTTAATATCCCTGGGGAATTGCCCATGTGGATGAGATGCTACTCAGCAATCAAGAGAGTTGGGGCGGAGAACTCTAGAACTCCTTTGTGGAGCTTACCCAGCATTTTATGTTCAGCTAGGGGGGTGTTTGGGGAGGGTTGTGCATCAGGGTAGAGGGTGACAGCATGTAAGTCAAAAATCATGGAACTAGTTTTCCTTTCATGTTTTCAGAATGGCTCCAATTATATTTTTAAGTACCATTGGTTAGACCACCCAAGGTAAAGTTCCATTGGATGAGGCAGTACACTCGCCACACTAGTTGTCTGGTGATGAGGCTCCTGTGTGTTTTCTATGAAACACTGGCTGCCTATTTCATGGCCCGGGTTAAAATGAGGTCAGGCTGTACATTGTTGGCAATGAAACATTAACCCCTCAGGGCCATCTGTCACTTGTTCTTTAGTTTTGCTTTCACTGAGCATTGACCTTTGTTCTCCTATTGACACATTCTGCCTTTTATGTCACTATTAGCACTTTTTGCAACCTTAATGCTACCATTAACACTCCCTTTGTCTTATGTTCATAACCTCTTTATCAATCTCTCTTTGGCTTCAATTTATTCTTGATCTTCTATTCCACTCCACCTTCTGCAATCCCCACCCCTCCAACGATATAATCCATCAGCTGGATTGGCCATGCTAAATTGCCCCTTAGTGTCAGGGGGACTAGCTAGGGTAAATGCATGGGGTTATGTGGGTAGGGCCTGGGTGGGATTGTGGTCGGTGCAGACTCGATGGGCCGAATGGCCTCCTTCTACACTGTAGAGATTCTATGATCACATTTCTACCCCTTTTCAGTTCTGAAGAAGGGTCACATTGGACTTGAAACGTTAATTCAGTTTCTCTCTCCAAAGATTCTGCCAGACTTTCTGAGTTTATTCAGCATTCTCTGTTCTTATTTCAGAATTCCAGCATCCACACACTCAGTACTTTGCTTTAATTTAGTAAAAGCCTCTTTCAGCAATTTTGAATTTGGTGCTGCTTCATTTCTATTGATGATGTGGAGATGCCGGCATTGGACTGGGGTGAACACAGTAAGAGTTTTAACAACACCAGGTTAAAGTGTTGGACTTTAACCTGGTGTTGTTAAAACTCTTACTCATTTCTATTGAAGCAGGCAGCTGAAGGCCCAAAAATCAGTCCCAAGGATCATTAAAACACAGAAATATCTGGCCCATAAAGTTGAACTTTCTTTAGCAGCCAACGTAATCAATTTGTTTGCTCATGTTAATATTGCTCTTTGTAATCACCAAATAATTTGATTTTAAAATAATTCAGCGGACGTGGATAACGAAGGAAATAAAGGAGAGTATTAAAATAAAATCAGATGCGTACAGAGTGGCCAAAAATGTTTCCTGTTACTGTTTCCTGTGCTGTACTGTAAATAGTGGAGAATTAGTGGATTGGGAAAGCTTTAAAGAAAAACAAAGAACGACTAAGAAAGCGATTAAGAAAGGAAAGATAGATTATGAAACTAAACTAACTCAAAATATAAAAAATGATAGTAAAAGTTTTTACAAGTATATAAAAAGGAATAGAGTGGCTAGAGTGAATGTTGGACCCTTGGAAGATGAGAGGGGGGATTTAATAGTGGAAAATGAGGAAATGGCTGAGACTTTAAATAAGTTCTTTGTGTCGGTCTTCACGGTGGAAGACACAAATAGTTTGCCGAATATTAGAGATCGAGAGTTGGTGGGAGGGGAGGTCCTTAATACAATTACTGTTACTAAGGAGGTGGTGCTTGGTAGACTAATAGGACTGAAGGTAGACAAGTCCCCGGGCCCGGATGGAATGCATCCCAGGGTACTGAAAGAAATGGCTGAGGTAATAGCAGATGCGTTAGTAGTAATTTATCAAAATTCGCTGGACTACCCTCTGGGGTAGTGCCGGCTGACTGGAAAACAGCTACTGTTACGCCGCTGTTTAAAAAAGGAAGTAGACAAAAGGCAGGTAACTACAGGCCGGTTAGCTTAACGTCCGTAGTTGGGAAGTGCGAGAGTCCATTATTAAAGAGGAAATAACAGAGCACCTGAATAAGAATGGTTCGATCAAGCAGACGCAGCATGGATTCATGAAGGGAAAGTCGTGTTTGACGAATCTACTGGACTTTTATGAAGATGTCACTAGTGCGGTTGACAGAGGGGAACCGGTGGATGTGGTGTTTTTAGATTTCCAGAAGGCGTTCGATAAGGTGCCTCACAAAAGGTTGCTGCAGAAGATTGGGGTACTCGGAGTTAGGGGTAAGGTGTTGGCGTGGATTGGGGATTGGCTATCTAACAGGAAGCAGAGAGTTGGGATAAATGGGTGCTTTTCTGGTTGGCAGTTGGTGACCAGTGGCGTGCCGCAGGGATCGGTGCTGGGGCCTCAATTGTTTACCATTTACATAGACGATCTGGAGGAGGGGACTGAATGTAGGGTATTCAAGTTTGCTGATGACACGAAGGTGAGTGGGAAAGCGAATTGCGTTGAGGACGTGGAAAGTCTGCAGAGAGATTTGGATAGGCTGAGTGAGTGGGCGAGGATCTGGCAGATGGAATATAACGTTAGCAAATGTGAGGTTATCCACTTTGGAAGAAATAATAGTAAATTGGAATATTATTTAAATGGAGAAAAATTACATCGTGCGACTGTGCAGAGGGACCTGGGGGTCCTTGTGCACGAATCGTAAAAACTCAGTCTGCAGGTGCAGCAGGTGATCAAGAAGGCGAATGGAATGTTGGCCTTTATCGCGAGGGGTATAGAATATAAAAGCAGGGAGGTCTTGCTGCAACTGTACAAGGCACTGGTGAGGCCGCAACTGGAGTACTGTGTGCAGTTTTGGTCCCCTTATTTGCGAAAGGATTTATTGGCCTTGGAGGGAGTGCAGAGAAGGTTCACCAGGTTGATACCGGAGATGAGGGGTGTAGCTTATGAGGAGAGATTAAACAGATTGGGTCTGTACTCGTTGGAGTTTAGAAGGATGATGGGTGATCTTATAGAGACATATAAGATAATGAAGGGGCTGGATAGGGTAGAGGTGGAGAGATTCTTTCCACTTAGAAGGGAAACCAGAACTAGAGGGCACAGCCTCAAAATAAGGGGGGGCCAGTTCAGAACAGAGCTGAGGGGGAACTTCTTCTCTCAGAGGGTAGTGAATCTCTGGAATTCTCTGCCCATTGAAGTGGTGGAGGCTTCCTCGTTGAATATGTTTAAATCACGGGTAGATAGTTTTCTGATCGATAAGGGAATTAGGGGATATGGGGAGCAGGCGGGTAAGTGGAACTGATTCGCTTCAGATCAGCCATGATCTTGTTGAATGGCGGAGCAGGCTCGAAGGGCCAGATGGCCTACTCCTGCTCCTATTTCTTATGTTCTTATGTTCTTAATGGTTTATGGCAGAAAGTTTCATATTCAAAACTTAAAAACTTAACTTTAATTATTTTTGTGATTATCTTAAATCTGTGCCCTCTTGTTAACTGGGCGGCACGGTGGCACAGTGCTCCAGGCACCTGGGTTCGATTCCCGGCTTGGGTCACTGTCTGTGTGGAGTTTGCACATTCTCCCTGTGTGGGTTTTCTCCGGATGCTCTGGTTTCCTCCCACAGTCCAAAGATGTGCGGGTTAGGCTGATTGGCCACGTTAAATTGCCCCTTAGTGTCCTGGGGTGCGTAGATTAAAGATATTAGTGGGGTAAATATGTGAGGTTACAGGGATAGGGCCTGGGTAGAATTGTTGTCGGTGCAGACTCGATGGACTGAATGGCCTCCTTCTGAACTGTAGGGATTCTATGATTCTAACTGATTTGCTGACCAATGAAACCAATTTATCACAATTTGCCAAATTGTAATCTGTAATGTTGACGACGTCTATCAGGCTACCTCTTAATCGTTAAGGATTTAGTGAAAAATGAAACTTAAATTCTTATCTCCCAATCATAGGGGGCGATTCTCCCATCCCACTGCACTAATTCTTTAGCACAGCGAGCCGGGAGAATCCCTTGGCGGGCGATTCACGGGGTTCGTGTTCGCGCCCTGCTAGCGTCTCCCAGCGTTGGATTTCTGACGTTGTCTGCTCCACACCAGAAATCGGCGGGGAGGCACAAAGACCATTTAAATGGTCATTTGAATGTTATTTAAATACAATTGAAGTCTCCAGGCCTGCTAGCATCTCCCCCCACCCCGACAGAATGGTTCACTCCAGTGGGGATTACTGTAGCTCCCCACTTGTGGGCAACTAGCGGCCTGACTCCACTGAAGTGAAGGGGGGGGGGCAATCGGGACCCCCCCAGAGGATTGGATGGCGGGGGTGCCCCCTGGGCATTGGCACCCCTGCAGTGCAAGCTTGGGCCCCCTGGCACTGCCCAAGGGGCAAAATGCCAACGCCCAGGGGGCACCTTAGCATCGCCCTTCGGGCATGGGGCAGTGCCAAGAAGCGGGGCATATGGCGGTTTGGGGGCGATTGGTGGCAGTGGGGTCCCGCTGCCATTTTGCAGTCGGGATCAGTAGGGAGGCCAGCAATCGGAGCAGGCTGGGGCGGTGGGGTAAGCTGGGGGGGGGCGGGGGGGCAGTCAGCCTGCTGGAGGGATCGGTACTGTGGGAGGGGGAAGATCGGCACTGCGGGGGGTTCAGGACTGTGGGGGGATGGGTAACTGTTGGGGAAGAATCAGTGGTAAGGGGCTGGAGATTGGGGCGGGCCAGGAGTTGGGGGGCGGGGGGGGGGGGTGCGGGGTTGGGACTGGGCCCAGGAATAGTCACGGGGGGCCAGCAATCGGGCCATGGTGGGGGGTCGGAGAGTCGGGCTTGCAGGGGTGATGGGGCTGGCCAGCGATCAAGCTGGCAAGAAATTGAGAGGCTGGCAGTGCAGGGCCACTCTGCATGCGCCGTGGCCCCGCTCAGCGCACTGATTTCAGTCTCTCCAGCGGGAATAGGTCCTGCCCCCTGAAATTTAAAGATATTCACACTCATGCTCTCTACAGTGCACAGAGTGTGGGGGATTCTTCTCTGAACTCCCATTGAAAAAACCAGCATGAATTACTCCAGTTTTCACTCAAATTCGACACTTAGAATTTTTGGGGGGACAATTCCTGCCATAATAATGAGAATTCCCTCATCCCTAATAATATCATAATGAAAAGTCCTTCCACTGACTAATGTTCTGTTCATTCTCAGGATGTGGGCAACTCTGGCATGGCCAGCGTTTATTCCCATCCCTAGCTGCCCTGAAACGTGATGGTGATCCTTTTTGATCTGTTTGTTATTTTGTTGATTTTAAATGTGTGGATAGGTGTGAAACTGAAGTTACGTGTAGGCCCAGCCAAGCGATAATTGGAGCCTTCCTTTCTTAAACGGTCATTACTGAACCTGTTTAGTTTGAAGAGCAGCTTCATTATCACTTTTACTCAAACCAGTTTTTTATGCCCACGTCGTTTTAAAAATTAACTCAACTTCTTGAGAAGATATAGTGGGATTTAAACACTTCTGGATTATTGGTCCTGGCCACTAGATTATTAGTCCAGAAGTTATTCAAAATGATGCTGGAGCTTGACGACTTCTTGCGTGCTGTCCCCAACATACCCTCTAATTCTATCTTTTATTCTCATTCCATGCTCTTAAAATGTAACTCTAACTCTTTTAAACTCTAATACCTACCATATATTAAGTTGTTCTTTCACGCTATGACTGTAACACTATATTCCGCACCCTCTCCTTTCCTTCTCTATGAACGGTGTGCTTTGTCTGTATAGCGCATAAGAAACAATACTTTTCACTGTACACTAATGCATGTGGCAATAATAAATCAAATCAAAACATAATTTAGGATGGCACGGTGGCACACTGGTTAGCAGTGCTACCTCACAGCGCCAGGGACCCGGGTTCAATTCTGGCCTCAGGTCGCTGTCTGTGTGGAGTTTGCACATTCTCCCCGTGTCTGCGTGGGTTTCCTCCGGGTGCTCCGGGTTCCTCCCACACTCCAAAGATGTGCGGGTTCGGTTGATTGGCTATGCTTAATTGACCCTAGTGTCAGGGGGATTATCAGGATAAGTATGTGGGGTTATGGAAATAGGGTCTTGGTGGGATTGTGGTCGGTGCAGGTGACCTCCTTCCTTGTAGGGATTCTATGATTCTCTGATTCTATAATCACTGTTGCATGCCATTATATTTGCTACAACAAACCTTGATTTGGGGTATCTTTCAAAATGCAAGTGTTTTTCTCCATTTGAGTTACTGAAACAACATTTTTCAAAACTTTTTAAGGATTGGATGTCGAGCATTTTTAAGGGGTACTGAATGGAGGAAAGTAACAAAGAGAAGGCTGGAGCCTAGCTGCTGTCCTGCAGATACCAGCTGGCTGGACACTGTTCCAAAAGAATGTCATGTCTGGGTTGGAGAGACACTGGAAGAGTCTGTGAAGCCTATATCGTATGTTAAACATGGCGGGTCGAGACAGAAAGGACTGACGTAACCAGGATGAGTTAGGGCTCTGTATTACCGCAGGGCTCTGTATTGGGACCTCTGCTGTTTGTGATTTATATAAATGATCTGGAAGAAGGAGTAACTGGGGTGATCAGTAAGTTTGCGGACGACACAAAACTGGCAGGACTTGCAGATAGTGAGGAACATTGTCAGAGGCTACAGAAGGATATAGATAGGCTGGAAATTTGGGCAAGGAAATGGCAGATGGAGTTCAATCCTGATAAATGCGAAGTGATGCATTTTGGTGGGAATAATGTAGGGAGGAGCTACACGATAAATGGAAGAACCATAAAGGGTGTAGAGACGCAGAGGGACCTGGGTGTGCAAGTCCACAGATCTTTGAAGGTGACGTCACAGGTGGAGAAGGTGGTGAAGAAGGCATATGGCATGCTTGCCTTTATAGGACGGGGCATAGAGTATAAGAGTTGGGGTCTGATGTTGCAGATGTATAGAACGTTGGTTCGGCCGCATTTGGAATACTGCGTCCAGTTCTGGTCGCCACACTACCAGAAGGACGTGGAGGCTTTGGAGAGAGTACAGAGGAGGTTTACCAGGATGTTGCCTGGTATGGAGGGGCTTGGTTATGAGGAGAGATTGGGGAAACTGGGGTTGTTCTCCTTGGAAAGACGGAGGATGAGGGGAGACTTAATAGAGGTGTATAAAATTATGAAAGGCATAGATAGGGTGAACGGTGGGAAGCTTTTCCCCGGGTCGGTGGTGACGTTCACGAGGGGTCATAGGTTCAAGGTGAAGGGGGGGAGGTTTAACACAGATATCAGAAGGACATATTTTACACAGAGGGTCGTGGGGGCCTGGAATGTGTTGCCGGGCAAGGTGGTGGAGGCGGACACACTGGGAACGTTTAAGACTTATCTAGACAGCTATATGAACGGAGTGGGAATGGAGGGATACAAAAGAGTGGTCTAGTTTGGACCAGGGAGCGGCGCGGGCTAATTGTTCCTTGTTTCTCATTTCAAGGCTTCATTCTATGATCTGCCAGTACAGAGCGAGACTGCGGATAGTTGGGAACCTGTCTCGGGGGCAGGGAATTCATATGGTGTTCGTGGAAGTGGAAATGACTAGGGTTGGGAAGCATTTTCCGATCAGGGCCGGTGTGATCTCCAGGACTCGTTTCGATCGCCTCAGGGGGTCGGAGAGGAATTTCCCAGATTTTTTTTCCCCATATTGGCCCTGGGGTTTTCACTCTGGGTTTTCGCCTCTCCCTGGAGATCACATGGTCTGGAATGGGGGGGTGGGGGTGAGTTAATAGGTTGTGATGAACAAAGCATCGTAGCTGTGAGGGACAGCTCGGTGGATAGGATATTGGTATGTAGATAGGCTGGAAAATTGGGCGGGGATCCTGGATTCAGGATTCAATCCTGGACCAGGGAGCGGCGCAGGCTTGGAGGGCCGAAGGGCCTGTTCCTTTGCTGTATTGTTCTTTGTTCTTTGAGGTGCTAGAAATTAAAGTTGCTGACTTGCAAAAATGTGCAAAATAAGGAAAATAAAATTTCTCAAATGTTCAATCTGAACACATGGATGAATTGTAAAATAATCATTGAGACTATTATAACAAGTATGAGGCCATTTCATCAATGTTACATGCATCATTTGCATCATACAGTAAATGTACAGTAGAACAAAGGTATGCTGCATGTTTATGTTGAACAAGCTCCAGCTACTGAATTTCAATGTATATAATTCTACAGGACAGGTTGGCCTTTGTTAATCCTGAGTGGACAGTTGGAAATGTTCCTCTCAAGTTGAAAATCCTCAGTTCCCTGTGGTCATCACTGGTATAGAATCCATGGAGGGAGTAGGGGCTGTTGAAACTTGAGATCCCATCTGAGTTGATGGGTTGTATTATAATGATGGCACACTGCACCCAGCTCTCTAGAATTATATATCAGCCCAGCACAGACCCTGCACTCCCTCAGTAGTACGTAGCACAGTCATTATGCAGCTTCATTAAAATGAACAACATAGAAACCATACTGGTAGGTAATGATCCCAAAATTCCCCAACTCATGCTGTGGAACTCCATCAGTAGAAATCGTTCAGGAGAAATTACCATTACCTTCCATTACTTTCTCAAGGTAAGGACAGATGGGCAAATAATGGTTGACCCTAGCTATGACTGATTTCTAAAAAGGTGACCCTGTCTGAGCCCAGTATAGGCACTGCACACACACAGATTCTCTGAGTAGTACTCAATCCTTAGGATCACATTAAGCAATCAATTGTATGGTCTACTTAACCATAACTTTTTAATAAATAGATTTTTCATTTTTAATACACACCAACTGGAAGGTAACTGAACTGTATATTTTTGTCCCAGGTTTTCACTTGTGGTGTTCTGATTTTTGGGGGGACTAGCTTTACAGCGTGCAAAATCATCTTCATATCTCATTGACTGAATCACTCATTCTCTGTCTTAATCACTATCCACTTGTCACAGTGCTTCATGATCTTTTATCTTCTATTCAACCCTCCATCATAATCCTGCCCAGTATCTTCTCTCTCAATATCATTCAAATTCTCCTCTACCCCCTCATTATCATTGCACAGCCCATTGTCTCCCCTTGCGTTTTTTGTACCCTTACCCCACACCTGAACCCCTCTGATGAACTTGCAATCTTCTGCTCATTCATGATTGCTACAAAAATGTTGAAAAGAATAAAACCAAACAGACCGTCCTGCATCACCCTAGGTACCAGAAATGACAATGGCGCACTCTGCCTACTTGGCCCTGCAGATCCCTCCTTAATAACATCTGGGGACTTGTGCCAAAATTGGAAGAGCTGCCCATATCTATATATACAGCTTGGTATGGCTCCTGCTCTGTCCAAGATCACAATAAACTACAAAGGGTCATGAATGAAGCCCAGCCCATTGTTCAAACCAGCCTCCCATCCGTTGACACTGTCTACACTTCCTGCTGCCTCGGCAAAGCAGCCAGCATAATCAAGGACCCCACGCACCCCGGACATATGCTCTTCCACCTTCTTCCGTCGGGAAAAAGATACAAAAGTCTGAGGTCACGTACCAGCTGACTGAAAAACGGCTTCTTCCCTGTTGCTATCAGACTTTTGAATGGACTTACCCCACATCAAGTCGATCTTTCTCTACACCCTAGCTATGACTGGCACACTACATTCTGCACTCTCTTCTTTCCTTCTCTATGTACGGCATGCTTTGCCTGTATAGTGCGCAAAAAAACAATACTTTTCACTGTCTACTAATACATGTGACAATAATAAATCAAATCAATTATGTTGCATTCTTCTGGTTATACCGATCATAGGATAAGGTTTGGTAAAAGAATAATGTGGATTCTATATATAGACAATGGGAACTGAGAAGCTATGTCGACATGGCATAGTGATATAGATTCGGGAGGGGAATTGCCCTTGCGAGTTCTCAACATTAAGTAAGTTAAAGTAAAGTTTATTTATTAGTCACAAGTCGGCTTACATTAACACTGTAATGAAATTACTGTGAAAATTCCCTAGTCACCACACTCCGGCCCCTGTTCGGGTACGCTGAGGGAGAATTTAACATGGCCAGTGCACCTAACCTGCACATCTTTGGACTGTGGGAGGAAACCGGAGCACCCGGAGGAAACCCATGCAGACACGAGGAGAATGTGCAGACTCCACACAGACAGTGACCCAAGCTGGGAATCAAACCTGGGTCCCTGGCGCTGTGAGGCAGCAGTGCTAACCACTGTGCCACTGTGCCGCCAAACAATATGACGAATCATGATATCAGATTAAACCTAAACAAGGGAACCCACTGCTTATTATCATATACTCCCTTCCCTCAGTTGATAAATCAGTGCTCCTTCATGTTGAACACAAATGGAAGCACTGAGATTAGCAAGGGCACAGAATTTACTCTGGGTAATGAACTTTAATGTTCATCGCCAAAAATGGCTTAGTAACACTGGGCTGAAGCAGCTGAGTCCTGAAGAACATATCTGTCAGGTTGGGCCTGTGACAGTTGGCAAGAGAACCAAAAAAGAGGGCAATGCCTCGCCCTCACCAACCTACCTGTTGCTGATGCATCTGTCCATCGCAGCCTCACTCGGCCGAGGCCCATAAGAACCCGCCCGAGGCCAATGGAGAATGCCGTATTCCGAGTCGCGTCCACCCCCAGAATCGGGGCTGGCGTGCCGGTAAAATTCCGGTCGATGTGTCTGCAAGAATGTGAGAGCGAGCAGGAGATAGAGGCAGCGAGCCTTGTTACCTGAAGCAAAGAAAATACATGCAGAACACAGATGGGAACTCTCTCTCAGGTTGAAGAGAGAGGATTGGGAGGATTTAAAGGAGGGTGGAAGACTTGTTTGGCTTGAGCAAAAGGGAAATAATCTCCAGTATAACCTTCACAGTGGAAGTCATTTCTGAGATTAGAAGTTAATGCTAGGAAAGGAGAATTGAAGCAGGTTATATGTTGCTTTTATATGTTTGTTACGGTAAGTCTTAAAACTTGAAATAATGTTGTGATCTGTCCAAACAGTCATTGTGAGGATATGAGTATATTTTTGTGTTTATGTACATATACTGTGTAGGTAAGGGGAAGGCTGTGTTTGTGTGTGTGAGGAGTTAATCAAAGGTAAGGTTATAGAGTCATAGAGTCCTAGAGGTTTACAGCATGGAAACAGGCCCTTCAGCCCAACTTATCCATGCCGCCCTTTTTTTAAAAAAACCCCTAAGGGTTTTTGCCTGCATTTGACCCATATCCCTCTATACCCATCGTACCCATGTAACTATCTAAATGCTTTTTAAAAGACAAAATTGTACCCGCCTCTACTACTACCTCTGGCAGCTTGTTCCAGACACTCACCACCCTCTGTCTGAAAAAATTGCCCCTCTGGACCCTTTTGTATCTCCCCTCTCACCTTAAACCTATGCTCTCTAGTTTTAGACTCCCCTACCTTTGGGAAAAGATATTGACTATCTAGCTGATCTGTGCCCCTCATTATTTTATAGACCTCTATAAGATCACCCCTCAGCCTCCTACGCTCCAGAGAAAAAAGTTCCAGTCTATCCAGCCTCTCCTTATAACTCAATCCATCAAGTCCTGGTAGCATCCTAGTAAATCTTTTCTGCACTCGTTCTAGTTTAATAATATCCTTTCTATAATAGGGTGACCAGAATTGCAGACAGTATTCCAAGTGTGGCCTTACCAATGTCTTGTACAACTTCAATAAGACATTCCAACTCCTTTGTTGGAGTCAAGTCTGTTGAATCTAAGGGATGAAAGACGAAAGGTATTACCTTTTTGCATTTTGTAATTAAGCTTAATTATTAGTGTCACAATAGGCTTACGTTAACACTGCAATGAAGTTACTGTGAAACTCTCCTAGTCGCCACCCTCTGGCGCCTGTTCGGATACATTAAGGGAGAATTTAGCATGACAAATGCACCTAACTAGCACATCTTTCAGATTGTGGGAAGAAACCAGAGCACCCAAAGGAAACCCACGCAGACATGGGGAGAACGTGCAGACTCTGCACAGACAGTGACCCAAGCTGGGAATCAAACCCGGGCCCCTGGTGCTGTGAGGCAGCAGCGTTAACCACTGTGCCACCATGCCACCCGTGCCTTTTGGTGGGTCTTAACTTACAAGTAAACAGAGTAGATCTGAAATTTGCATTTGTAGATAAGTGTTAAAATTGATTTGTAGCTGATGCATTTCAAATGAGTCTCTAAGGTGTCAATGGACATTTGCATTTTACAGGAGATTCATGAATAAACGGACAAATATTTTAAAATATTGACCCAAGTAGAGGTAAAATAGAAACTTGAAAGCTTTAACATTTGAGAAGCTGAGTTTTCAACGTGATATTTGAAGACAATGAAGAGCTAAAATGAATGGGGTGGCAAGGTAGTTATGAAAATGGGTTTTCAGATGTAGTTACTTGGTGTGGAGGGGAAGTCCCACTGAAAGCTAACTCCTGAGTTTTGGAGTGTGTTGGAAAGCTGTGAAAATCTTGTACTTGAAAAAAAGCAACTCAATTTTGGTCCAGGAGAATCAAAACCTGGAACTTCCACCCTAATAGCACTAAGGGTGTACCTACATCAGATGGACTGCAGCAGTTCAAGAAGATGACATATCAGCACCTTATAAAGGGCAATTAGGAATGGGCAACAAATTCTGACCTTGCCAGCAATGCTCACATCCAATGAAAAGAATAAATCAATGTCCTCTCCAGTCTTATCTCCTCTTTTCTGATTGTTCTACTTATTGTGAACCACTTCAAATCTCTGCCTAATTCAATTTTTAGGCCCTCATATGTTGGTACATGTTGTGCAACCCTCAGAAGGATCCAGCTGTATTAGTTTCTTTTCTCGGTTCTTCAGTCAAGAACATCTGGATAAACAATTCATTTCCTGTTTAGAAAAGTCTAGACAAAAGGAAGGCAACTTTGCAATGTTCAATTCTTCAACAAAGTTGGCATCTACTGGATCCATATGTAGATCCACACCCACATTTAAATGCCTGTGAAATAGCTTAGCAAGCCACTCAGTTCAGGGGCAATTAGGGATGGGCAATAAATGCTGGCCCAGAGAGCGACATGTATATCGGATGAGTGAATAGAGACGGGAACAGGTAATACAATGGAGGAGCATTCAATCGTCTCAAAGGCAGGGGGGAAAGGGGCTCTTGTTATATGACTGTGCATAGGGCCTCACGATGGGGGGAAGTCAGGTCAACATGGGGCTTTGAGACATTAACACCAAATGGTTTGTGAGGGAGGACAGGGATATCAACAACAATCAGGATGGGATCCAGGATTAGAGGTGGAGAAAGAAGGGTGATCAGAGGGGGGAAAATCAGCACATGATGTTCCTCCAGCTCAATAACAAGAGGTTCACTGGTGACAGAATGGTGGGTTGGGACGATTGGAAGCTGGTCGCATAATAAAATGTGAGCACCACCATATTACAAACTGATCCAATAACACAATACAAAAAGGAGCTATGAAAAGAATCTCCAGGCGAGGGGTTCAAGGGATTGTGGGAGGAGTCGAATATCGCATATTTGGGCAGAATGAAGGGACATTCTCCTAATTTACACTTCACCAAATGGAGAACCCTGCACTGATGGCCCACATAGACAAAGGGCCTCGTTCTGTGCTGTAAAACTCGATGACTCGATGACAAAGCTGAGACATGTTAGGAAAGCTCAGTTGAAGGATTTGGACACATTCCTGCAAGACTCCATTCCACCCCAATGGCCTGATTTTGATGGTGTTCCAATGACCATTTGTCCCTGTCATAGGAAAGTGCAATGCACAGAAGGATCAGCTGTAAAAGGACAAAGGCCAAAGGACATATGCCTCATTCCCCCAGGACCTCAACAGCTCAGGCTTTGCATCTCCTCACAGTAGGAGCAGGAGGAGGCCATTTGGCCCTTTGTGCCTGCTCCACCATTCATTATGATCATGGCTGATCATCCAACTCAATAGCCTGATCCCACCTTCTGCTACATTACATTAGTGCAAGTTTCGGCTTCTGTCCAATCCAAAGGAGTCAGTCTGTCAGAGCCTTTACTGGGACCTTTAGTGCCTGGCTGCACTCATCCAGATCCAAACACCTTTCTGAAAGTGATGGCATGCCTGGGAGGGGGGAGGGAGTGGGTTTCCATTAATGTTCAAGGCTGTACTACAGCTGCAAGGGTCGATCTAAGGATGGAATGCCTGGAATAAGGGCTATGTGACGGTTTCACAGTGACATCCTAGCTTGTAACTGGAGGGTAAACATTGCAAGGTTATTTACAATCATGTCTGTGCTCAATGTTTCCACAGGAATAAGCAGGAATGGTAGAATCATAGAATCCTACAGTGCAGAAGGAGGCCATTCAATCCATCGAGTCTGCACTGACCACAATCCCACCCATGCCCTATCCCCATAACCCCATGCATTTACCCCAGCTCATCCCCCTGGCACTAAGGGGCAATTTAGCTTGGCCAATCCACCTAACCTGTACATCTTTGGACTGTGGGAGGAAACCGGAGCACCCAGAGGCAACCCACGCAGACACGGGGAGAACGTGCAAACTCCACACAGACAGTGACCCAAGCCGGGAATCGAACCCGGATCCCTGGCACTGAGAGGCAGCAGTGCTAACCACTGTGCCAACATGGTGAATGGATGCAGCAGGCATTCCATAGAAACATAGAACAGTACAGCACAGAACAGGCCCTTCGGCCCACGATGTTGTGCCGACCTTCATCTGAAACCAAGATCAAGCTATCCCACTCCCTACCATCCTGGTGTGCTCCATGTGCCTATCCAATAACCGCTTAAATGTTCCTAAAGTGTCTGACTCCACTATCACTGCAGGCAGTCCATTCCACACCCCAACCACTCTCTGCGTGAAGAACCTACCTCTGATATCCTTCCTATATCTCCCACCATGAACCCTATAGTTATGCCCCCTTGTAATAGCTCCATCCACCCGAGGAAATAGTCTTTGAACGTTCACTCGATCTATCCCCTTCATCATTTTATAAACCTCTATTAAGTCTCCCCTCAATCTCCTCCGCTCCAGAGAGAACAGCCCCAGCTCCCTCAACCTTTCCTCATAAGACCGACACTCCAAACCAGGCAGCATCCTGGTAAATCTCCTCTGCACTCTTTCCAGCGCTTCCACATCCTTCTTATAGTGAGGTGACCAGAACTGCACGCAATATTCCAAATGCGGTCTCACCAAGGTCCTGTACAGTTGCAGCATAACCCCACGGCTCTTAAACTCCAACCCCCTGTTAATAAAAGCTAACACACTATATGCCTTCTTCACAGCTCTATCCACTTGAGTGGCAACCTTTAGAGATCTGTGGATATGGACCCCAAGATCTCTCTGTTCCTCCACAGTCTTCAGAACCCTACCTTTGACCCTGTAATCCACATTTAAATTAGTCGTACCAAAATGAATCACCTCACATTTATCAGGGTTAAACTCCATTTGCCATTTTTCAGCCCAGCTTTGCATCCTATCTATGTCTCTTTGCAGCCTACAACACCCCTCCACCTCATCCACTACTCCACCAATCTTGGTGTCATCAGCAAATTTACTGACCCACCCTTCAGCCCCCTCCTCTAAGTCATTAATAAAAATCACAAAGAGCAGAGGACCAAGCACCGATCCCTGCGGCACTCCGCTAGCAACCTGCCTCCAGTCCGAAAATTTTCCATCCACCACCACCCTCTGTCTTCGATCAGATAGCCAGTTACCTATCCAATCGGCCAACTTTCCCTCTATCCCACACCTCCTTACTTTCATCATAAGCCGACCATGGGGGACCTTATCAAACGCCTTACTAAAATCCATGTATATGACATCAACCGCCCTACCTTCATCAACACACCTAGTTACCTCCTCAAAAAATTCTATCAAATTTGTGAGGCACGATTTGCCCTTCACAAATCCGTGCTGACTATCCCGGATTAATCCGCATCTTTCTAAATGGTCGTAAATCCCATCCCTAAGGACCCTTTCCATCAATTTACCAACCACCGAAGTCAGACTAACCGGTCTATAATTACCAGGGTCATTTCTATTCCCTTTCTTAAACAGAGGAACAACATTTGCCACTCTCCAGTCCTCTGGCACCATCCCCGTGGACAGCGAGGACCCAAAGATCAAAGCCAAAGGCTTTGCAATCTCATCCCTCGCCTCCCAAAGAATCCTAGGATACATTTCATCAGGCCCAGGGGACTTATCGACCTTCAGTTTATTCAAAACTGCCAATACATCCTCCCTCCGAACATCTATTTCCTCCAACCTATTAGCCCGTAACACCTTCTCTTCCTGAAAAACATGGCCCCTCTCCTTGGTGAACACTGAAGAAAAGTATTCATTCATCACCTCGCCTATCTCTACTGATTCCATACACAAGTTCCCACCACTGTCCTTGACCGGCCCTAACCTCACCCTGGTCATTCTTTTATTCCTCACATAAGAGTAAAAAGCCTTGGGGTTTTCCTTGATCCGACCCGCCAAGGACTTCTCATGTCCCCTCCTAGCTCTCCTCAGCCCCTTTGTCAGCTCGTTCCTTGCTAACTTGTAACCCTCAGTCGAGCCATCTGAACCTTGTTTCCTCATCCCTACATAAGCTTCCCTCTTCCTTTTCACAAGACATTCCACCTCTTTTGTGAACCACGGTTCCCTCACTCGGCCATTTCCTCCCTGCCTGACAGGGACATACCTATCAAGGACACCCAGTATTTGTTCCTTGAAAAAGTTCCACTTTTCATCAGTGCCTTTCCCTGACAGTTTCTGTTCCCATCTTATGCCCCCTAATTCTTGCCTAATCGCATCATAATTACCTCTCCCCCAATTGTAAGCCTTGCCCTGCCGTCCGGCCCTATCCCTCTCCATTGCAATAACAAAAGACACCGAATTGTGGTCACTATCTCCAAAGTTCTCTCCCACAACCAAATCTAACACTTGGCCCGGTTCATTTCCCAGTACCAAATCCAATGTGGCCTCACCCCTTGTCGGCCTATCCACATATTGTGTCAGGAAACCCTCCTGCACACACTGCACAAAAAGTGCCCCATCCAAACTATTTGACCTACAAAGGTTCCAATCAATATTTGGAAAGTTAAAGTCCCCCATGACAACTACCCTGTGACCCCCACACGTATCCATAATCTGCTTAGCAATTTCTTCCTCCACATCTCTATTACTATTTGGGGGCCTATAGTAAACTCCTAGCAACGTGACCGCTCCTTTCCTGTTTCTAACTGCAGCCCATATTACCTCAGTGTGCATATCCCCCTCAAAGTGCTTTTCCGCAGCCGTTAAACTATCCTTGATTAACAATGCTACTCCTCCACCTCTTTTACCAGCTTCCCTACACTTACTGAAACATCTATACCCCGGAACGTCCAACAACCATTCCTGTCCTTGTTCTACCCACGTCTCCGTAATGGCCACAACATCGTAGTCCCAAGTACCAATCCACGCCCCAAGTTCATCCACCTTGTTCCGGATGCTCCTTGCATTGAAGTAGACACACTTCAACCCATCTTCCTGTCTACCGGTACCCACCCTTGACCTTGATACCTTCTCCAATACCTCACCACCCTCAACACTGACTTCTGGACTACAACTCCTTTTCCCACTCCCCTGACAAATTAGTTTAAATCCCCCTGAAGAGCCGTAGCAAATTTCCCTCCCAGGATATTGGTGCCCCTCTGGTTCAGGTGCACCCCGTCCTGTTTGTAGAGGTCCCACCTTCCCCAGAACGTGTTCCAATTATCCACGTATCTGAAACCCTCCCTCCTGCACCATCCCTGCAACCACATGTTTAAGTGCACTCTCTCCCTGTTCCTCAACTCGCTATCACGTGGCACCGGTAGCGTACCAGAGATGACCACATGTTTTGTCTTTGCTCTCAGCTTCCAGCCGAGCTCCCGAAATTCCTGTTTTAAATCCCCGTCCCTTCTCTTACCTATGTCGTTGGTACCAATGTGTACCACGACTTGTGACTGTTTCCCCTCCCCCTTAAGAATCCGGAAAACACGGTTCGAGACGTCACGGACCCTGGCATCCGGTAGGCAACAAACCATCCTCGAGTCTCTTTTGCTGCCACAGAACCTCCTATCTATCCCTCTAACTAACGAGTCCCCAATAACTATTGCCCTCCCGCTCTCCTCCTTACCCTCCTGAGCCACAGGGACGGACTCAGTGCCGGAGATCCTCTCACTGCGGCTCACCACTGGTATGTCGTCCCCCTCAACCGTATCCAAAGCGGAATACTTATTGCTAAGGGGAACGACCACAGGGGATCCCTGCACCGACTGCTTCTTCCCAGCCCCTCTCACCGTCACCCATCTATTTTCATTCCGCGGAGTAACTGTATCCCTGAAGCTTCTGTCTATGGCCATCTCTGCATCCCTAATGATCCTAAGTTCCTCCAACTCCAGCTCCAGTTCCCTTACACGGTTTTGGAGGAGCTGCAGATGGATGCACTTCTCACAGGTATAATCAGCAGGGACACTGACGTCGTCCCTCACCTCAAACATAGTGCAAGAGGAACATTGCACTGCCTTCACACCCATCCCCTCTAGATACCTTGCCAGTACCAGGTAGAAACAGCAAAAAATGAATTAACTCACCCCTGCTCGCCCAAGCCCTGTGAGCCAAAGCCCTACAGCTTTCACTCTGCCTCCTGCTCACTCCACTGCCCGCTAACGATGCTGCCCGCTCAAAAGTGCGGCCTACTTTTAAACCCTCCAAAAACCTTCCCAGACTCCTGCTGGGCCCACTTCCTGTTTTAAAAAAAACCTCCGATTTTTTACACAAATTTAACTTAAAATAAATAAATAAATGTAGTGAACAAACCAACTGCCTTCTCCTCAGCCTGGTCCTGTGGAACAGCATTGTAGCCTTTATCTTGGCATGTGGTGGATCACATGGTCCACATTCTCTGGGAGGAGTTGATTCCACAGGGACTGGAAAGCCATCTATTGCCAGTGGCTCTAAAGGTGACTGTCACAGTCAACTTTTTTGCAAGTGGCTCATTCCAGGGGCTCATTCCACTTGGGACGTCTGTGTCATCTCCCAAGCATCTGCTTAAAAATGCATCTCTGAGGGAACCAATGTCCTGCTTAGCAGGGAACAAAATTATGTCGATTTCTCCCTGGCTGAAGTCCGTCAGACTGCCAGAGCAGTGGGGTTTAAGATGATATTGGGTTTCCCACATGTACAGGGTGCGATCGACTGCACACATGTGGCTTTAAGAGCTCCCTGGCAGCAGCCACTCTGATTCATTCATAGAAAAAGCTTTCATTCTCTCAATGTGCAGTAGATCTGTAACCACCAGAATCAGATTATGCAGCTTTATGCACCATTCAACAACACTCAAGAAACTTGACACTATCCAGGACAAAGCAGCCAGCTCGATTTACATCCCTTCCGTAAACATTCACTCTCTCCACCGCCGACGCACAGTGGCAGCAATGTGTACCATCTACAAGATGCACTCAGGAACTAATCAGGACAGAACCTTCCAAACCCACAAAGGACAGGGCAACAGACACATGGGAACACCACCACCGAGAAGTTTCCCTCGAAGTCATTCACCATCCTGACTTGGAAATATATCACTGTTCCTTCACTGTTGCTGAGTCAAAATCCTAGAATGGCACTGTGGGTGTACCTACACCACATGGACTGCAGCAGTTCGAGAAGGCAGCTCACCATCACCTTCTCAAGGGCAATTAGGAACGGGCAATGAATGTTAGCCTAGCCAGTAATGCCTACATCCCTTGAATGAATTTTTTAAAAACGCTGGGAGCTCGAACGAATCGTACATCTCGAATTACTTGCAGATGCCACAGATTTTAAGGGCCCTTGCACATTCAGAGTTGTCTGGTCAATGACAAAGATTACCTACAAAAGACGTGGTAGCCACAATGTGCTTCAGAGTAGATACAATGCGGCACATTCCATGGCACACATTGATTGTGCAAACCATTGGCATGTTGGAAATGTTTCAGATGTCTGGACCAATCAGGCACCACTCTCCAATACTCTCCTTAGGACGGTATCACAGGTCATTGTGGTTTGCAGCGCTCTGCACAACCCGCTGCTTCAGAGGGGGCTGTGACTTACCAGATGGCGAGATGGAGGAGCTGCACCTCTCCTCTGATAAGGAGGACATTGAGAGGACTGAATTTGAGGAGGGTGAGGAGGTTGGGGGCTCCAGAGGAGGAGGCCAGAGTATGGGCCAGATATGGCAGATGTGCCCTTAAGATGCTCATAGCCACGAGGTTCCAGGATGATGATGACAACTAGTTCAGACAAGCTGCTTCCCCCTGTGCCCTCCACTAACACCTTGGTTGCTATCTTCAGCATCTCAATGGCGGACATCAATCTCAGTATGAGTAGTCACAATCTTGTGTAAAGATGGCCTCATCCTTGGAATGCTAGGCATCCTCTGCAGCATGTGGCCATTCTGTTCTGGGATAAATACCCCAGCAGCATGCACTGTGAATAAAGTACACATTATGCAGTCTCTTCAAGCACCATGCCAACATTTCACTACCACAGACAGCCTTCATTAGGCAGCAGTAGCACTGCCAACCTCAGTGCACTCCTGGCAGTATGCCCAGAGTGTTGCTAGGCACCTCAAGGCGGACAATCAGCACTCACTGGTTCGCGCTTTGATGTTTGAGTTCTAATTTGAATCCAGACTGCTGGATCTCTGCACAGCCAGTCCCTCATGTAGGATTAGTGCTCAGGTCCCGTTATCATACTGAGTCCACAGCATGAGATTGTTCTTTAGGATGCAGTGATCTGTCACTCCCAGTGACGGACGTGGGTCTGTGAGCCAAAGTCACTTTTGTGTGCGCTGTGGGAGCTTCAGCAGCATGGTCTGAGCACTGACAATCACTCATGATGTGTCTTCGTCTGGAGTATCCCCACTTCCCCTGCAGCCTAGTCTTTGCATCTAAGGATTTGAGAGTGCAGACATCGCATTTTGACATTTATTAGTTAATTCTTTGGTAATAAACAGCACATATCACTTGTAGGAGCCTTGCTCTGATTCCAATGAGGCCTCCACATTTTCATTCCAACAGTCTCAGATGTCCACACAGCACACTGACTTTCTCCCAATCAGATAACCGTATGGATTGCCCTTCGGAGAGCTGCCTCAGGGATTTGGGCAATCCACACTAACCATACCTTCAACATCCTATCATGTATAACAGTCCGCCATGTGGAGCTTTGACACACATCTCTGATCTCGCATAATTGTTGCCCTGCAACAGCAATTCCAGGAATCACTGAGTGTTAGCCAGGTCCATAGCTCTGCATTATGCAGGTGGACAAGCGGGGGCGCGAGCTGTAAATGTGGACACAATAGAATGCTGCAGGCTACCAGGAGCATATGAGATCTCCAAAAATTGTATCATAGCTTGGTACGGCTCCTGCTCTGCCCAAGACCGCAAGAAACTACAAAGGGTCGTGAATGAAACTCAGTCCATCACGCAAACCAGCCTCCCATCCATTGACTCTGTCTACCTCGGAAAAGCAGCCAACATAATTCAGGACCCAACGCACCCCAGACATTCTCTCTTCACATTCTTCCATCGGGAAAATGATACAAAAGCCTGAGGACACGTACCAACTGACTCAAGAACAGCTTCTTTCCTGCTGCCATCAGACATTTGAATGGATCTACCTTGCACTAAGCTGATCTTTCTCTACGCCCTAGCCAAGACTGTAATACTACTCTCTCCTTTTCTTCTCTATGAACGGTATGCTTTATCTGCATAGCACGCAAGAAACAATACTTTTCACTGTACACAAATGTGACAATAATAAATCAAATCAAATCAAAATCGGTAGATATGTAACTACACTCAAAGCAGACAACCATTAAATGGAGACCATTGAAAGATGCACCAACTGAGATTAGAATCATAGAACAGAATCATAGAATCCCTACAGTGCAGAAGGAAGCTATTCGGTCCATCAAAGAACAACAAAGAACAAAGAACAATACAGCACAGGAACAGGCCCTTCGGCCCTCCAAGCCCGCGCCGCTCCCCGGTCCAGGATTGAATCCTGAATCCAGGATCCCCGCCCAATTTTCCAGCCTATCTACATACCAATATCCTATCCACCGAGCTGTCCCCCACAGCTACGATGCTTTGTTCATTACAACCTATTAACTCACCCCCACCCCCCCATTCCAGACCATGTGATCTCCAGGGAGAGGTGAAAACCCAGAGTGAAAAACCCCAGGGCCAATATGGGGAAAAAAAAATCTGGGAAATTCCTCTCCGACCCCCTGAGGCGATCGAAACGAGTCCAGGAGATCACAATGGCCCTGATCGGAAAATGCTTCTCAACCCTACTCATTTCCACTTCCACGAGAAACAAGGAACAATTAGCCCGCGCCGCTCCCTGGTCCAAACTAGACCACTCTTTTGTATCCCTCCATTCCCACTCCGTTCATATAGCTGTCTAGATAAGTCTTAAACGTTCCCAGTGTGTCCGCCTCCACCACCTTGCCCGGCAACACATTCCAGGCCCCCACAACCCTCTGTGTGAAATAAGTCCTTCTGATATCTGTGTTAAACCTCCCCCCCTTCACCTTGAACCTATGACCCCTCGTGAACGTCACCACCGACCCGGGGAAAAGCTTCCCACCGTTCACCCTATCTATGCCTTTCATAATTTTATACGCCTCTATTAAGTCTCCCCTCATCCTCCGTCTTTCCAAGGAGAACAACCCCAGTTTCCCCAATCTCTCCTCATAACCAAGCCCCTCAATACCAGGCAACATCCTGGTAAACCTCCTCTGTACTCTCTCCAAAGCCTCCACGTCCTTCTGGTAGTGTGGCGAACAGAACTGGACGCAGTATTCCAAATGCGGCCGAACCAACGTTCTATACATCTGCAACATCAGACCCCAACTTTTATACTCTATGCCCCGTCCTATAAAGGCAAGCATGCCATATGCCTTCTTCACCACCTTCTCCACCTGTGACGTCACCTTCAAAGATCTGTGGACTTGCACACCCAGGTCCCTCTGCGTCTCTACACCCTTTATGGTTCTTCCATTTATCGTGTAGCTCCTCCTTACATTATTCCCACCAAAATGCATCACTTCGCATTTATCAGGATTGAACTCCATCTGCCATTTCCTTGCCCAAATTTCCAGCCTATCTATATCCTTCTGTAGCCTCTGACAATGTTCCTCACTATCTGCAAGTCCTGCCAGTTTTGTGTCGTCCGCACACTTACTGATCACCCCAGTTACTCCTTCTTCCAGATCATTTATATAAATCACAAACAGCAGAGGTCCCAATACAGAGCCCTGCGGTACACCACTAGTCACAGGCCTCCAGCCGGAAAAAGACCCTTCCACTACCACCCTCTGTCTTCTATGACCAAGCCAGTTCTCCACCCATCTAGCCACCTCCCCCTTTATCCCATGGGATCCAACCTTTTTCACTAGCCTACCATGAGGGACTTTGTCAAACGCTTTACTAAAGTCCATATAGACAACATCCACGGCCCTTCCTTCGTCAACCATTTTGGTCACTTCTTCAAAAAACACCACCAGGTTAGTGAGGCATGACCTCCCTCTCACAAAACCATGTTGACTATCGTTAATGAGTTTATTCCTTTCTAAATGCGCATACATCCTATCTTTAAGAATCTTCTCCAACAACTTCCCCACCACGGACGTCAAGCTCACCGGCCTATAATTACCCGGGTTATCCTTCCTACCCTTCTTAAATAACGGGACCACATTGGCTATCCTCCAATCCTCTGGGACCTCACCTGTGTCCAGTGACGAGACAAAGATTTGCGTCAGAGGCCCAACGATTTCACCTCTCGTCTCCCTGAGCAGCCTTGGATAGATTCCATCAGGCCCTGGGGATTTGTCAGTCTTTATATTCTCTTACAAACCTAACACTTCCTCCTTTGTAATGGAGATTTTCTCCAACGGTTCAACACTCCCCTCAGAGACACTCCCAGTCAACACATCCCTCTCCTTTGTGAATACCGACGCAAAGTATTCATTTAGGATCTCCCCTACCTCTTTGGGCTCCAAGCATAAGTCCCCACTTTTGTCCCTGAGAGGTCCGATTTTTTCTCTAACAACCCTTTTGTTCCTAACGTATGAATAAAATGCCTTGGGATTCTCCTTAATCCTGTCTGCCAAGAACATTTCGTGACCCCTTTTTGCTCTTCTAATTCCTCGTTTGAGTATTTTCCTTCTTTCATTGTACTCCTCCAGAGCTCCCTCCGTTTTTAGCTGATTGGACCTAACATACGCCTCTCTTTTCCTTTTGACCAGTCCCTCAATTTCCCTGGTTATCCACGGTTCCCTAATCCTACCCTTCCTATCCTTCTTTTTTACAGGCACAAGCTTGTCCTGTAGCCCTAACAACCGTTCCTTAAAAGACTGCCACATACCAGATGTGGATTTACCCTCAAACAGCCTCTCCCAATCAAGAGCTGCCAATTTCTGCCTTATCCCAATAAAGTTAGCCTTCCCCCAATCCAACACCTTACCCCTGGGACACCACTCATCCTTTTCCATCACTATCCTAAAGCTAACAGAATTGTGGTCACTATTTGCCACATGTTCCCCAACCAAAACTTTGAAGACCTGACCGGGCTCATTCCCCAGTACCAGGTCCAGTATAGCCCCCTCTCTAGTCGGGCTGTCCACATATTGTTCCAACGAACCCTCCTGTACACATTTTACAAATTCCTCCCCATCCAGAGTCCCTGCCCTCAGCGATTTCCAGTCTATACCAGGGAAATTGAAGTCTCCCACTACAACAACCCTATATTTCCTGCACCTATCCAGTATCTCCTGACATATCCATTCTTCCACTTCCCTTGGGCTGTTGGGGGGTCTGTAGTACACCCCCAACATAGTGACTGCGCCTTTCCTGTTTCTAAGCTCCACCCAGAGTGACTCGCTACACGACTCCTCCGAATTGTCCTCCCTCTGCACCGCTGTAATATGCTCTCCAACCAATACCGCTACTCCCCCACCTCTTTTGGCCCCTCCTCTGTCTCGCCTAAAACACTTGTACCCTGGAATATTCAGCTGCCAGTCCTGTCCCTCTTTCAACCAAGTCTCTGTCACCGCAACCACATCCAAATTCCTCGTGCGCATTAAGGC
Source organism: Mustelus asterias (assembly GCF_964213995.1). Classification (NCBI taxonomy): domain Eukaryota; kingdom Metazoa; phylum Chordata; class Chondrichthyes; order Carcharhiniformes; family Triakidae; genus Mustelus; species Mustelus asterias. Next base: position 60,117 of record NW_027591727.1, read on the forward strand.
CCCAAGTTCGTCTGTTTTACCTGCTACGCTCCTTGCATTGAAGTATAAGCACTCCAGACCCCCAGGCTCAGTGAGGTCGTCCTCCCCCAGAGTGCTCTTCTTCTTTGCCAGCCTTGTCCCAGCCCCAAGCTCGTCCCCAGCCACCACACTTATAGACCTAATAGTTTGATCCCCACCCCCCTGCCATACTAGTTTAAACCCCCCCGAACTGCATTAGCAAAGCTCCCAGCCAGGATATTTGTGCCCTTCCAACTTAGTTGTGACCCCTCCCTCTTATACAGGTGCCACCCTCTCCTGAAAACCTCCCATTGGTCTATGAAAATGAAGCCCTCCCTCCTGGACCAGTCCTTTAGCCAGGCACTGCCAACAATCCCCCCAGGCCCTATCCCCATAACCCCACGCATTTACTCTGCTAATCCCCCTGGCACTAAGGGACAATTTAGAATGGTCAATTAACATAACCTGCACATCTTTGGACTGTGGGAGGAAATCGGAGCACCCGGGGGAAACCCACGCAGACTTGGGGAGAATGTACAAACTCCACACAGACAGTCACTGGAGGTCAGAATTGAACCGGGGTCCCTGGCATTGTGAGGCAGCAATGTTAACCACTGTACCACCAAGCAGCCTCTAAATTGGCTCAACATTAAAACTTATACAGACCACATAGACCATTCCTCTGTGCAGAAGTATCGGGTGAATAAAGCAGACTGCAACATTAACACTCAGGAGGGCACATGATCTGATCCTCTGACACAAATCTTAGATATGCATTGCCCTATTCATTGACTACAGCTCAGCCTTCAACGCCATTATTCTTATAAAACTCATCTCCAAACTCCGTGTCCTGGGGCTCGGTTCCTCCCTTTGTAACTGGATCCTAGACTTCCTAACCTACACACCGCAATCAGTAAGGATAAGCAATGACACCTCCTCCGCGATTATCCTCAACACCGGTGCCCCACAAGGTTGTGTTCTCTTATATACCTATGACTGTGTAGAAAAATTCCTCTTCAACTCGATTTTCAAGTTTGTACTGGGTTGGATATCAAACAATAATGAGATGGAATACAGGAAAGAGATAAAGAATCTGGTGAACAGGTACGACGACAATAATCTCTCCCTCAATGTCAGTAAAACAAAGGAGATAGTCATTGACTTCAGGAAGCATAGTGGAGGACATGCACCTATCTACATCAATGGGGATAAAGTGGAAATGGTTGAGAGCTTCAAGTTTCTAGGTGTTCAGATCACCAACAACCTGTCCTCTTCCCTCGATGTTGACGCTATAGTTAAGAAAGCCCATCAAAGCCTCCACTTTCTCAGGAGGCTAAGGAAATTTGACATATCCACTACAATTCTCACCAACTTTTACATATACACCATAGAAAGCATTCTTTCTGGTTGTATCACAGCTTGGTGTGGCTCCTGTTCTGACCAAGACAGCAAGAAACTACAAAGGATTGTGAGCGTAGCCCAGTCCATCACGCAAACCAGTCTCCCATCCATTGACTCTGTCTGCACTTCCCACTGCCTCAGAAAAGCAGCATTATCAAGGACCCTCTGCATCCCAGACATATTCTCTTCCACTTTCTTCCGTCGGCAAAAAGATATAAAAGTCTGAGGTCACACACCAACTGACCATACTGACTCAAGAATAGCTTCTTCCCTCCTGCCATCAGACTTTTGAATGGACCTACCTTATGTTACACCGATCTTTCTCGAAACCCTAGCTATGACTTTAACATTAAATTCTGCACCTTCTCCTTTCCTTCTCCCCTATGTACTCTATGAATGGTATACACAAGAAAGAATACTTTCCACTGTATACTAATACATGTGACAATAATAAATCAAATCAGCCATGATTTTTCTCAAGCCAGAGGCTTTGCTTATGTCCTTGCTTTGCACAGAAAGATGATGATCTGTAATGTGACCATAACCTGAAGCACACAACGGGAGATATGTGATGACAGGCGGCCTTTGGTACACTTGTAATACTTCAGAAAACTGCACCAGATAGAAGAGCCATTCACTAGATGAGAGATTCACAGAAACGAAATCGATATGTTTTTAATTCATTCATGGGACATGGGCATTGCTGGCTGGCCAGCATTTATTGCCCATCCCTAGTTGCCCAAGGGGAGTTGAGAGTCAACCACATCGCTGTGGCTCTGGAGTCACATGTAGGCCAGACCAGGTAAGGATGGCAGATTCTTTTCCCTAAAGGACATGAGTGAACCAGATGAGTTTTTCCAATGATCAACAATGGTTTCATGCTCATCAGTAGGTTCTTAATTGCAGGATCTTTTATTGAAATTTATTTACATATATTCACTGTGTATGCAGGTTGGGAATGCCCGTGCCACCTTTGTGATCTCAAAATTTCTTAATTGTTCTTACACTACATCCTCGTCACCCACAAAAGTGGTGGAGGCAGTCTGCTGACTGCAATGCCCTGTTGTCTGTGATGACCTTGGCAGATGTCCTCCAGAGGGCTCAGGCCTGGAAGGCCCTAGCCTACTATGGGTCTCCAGCTTTGAGCAGCCTGGGGAGCTGGTGTTGATGGGATCACAGGCAGAAGGGACTTGGGAGCATATAGATAGCCTACTGGAGTCTTGGAGGGTTGGCCCAAGGTGTTTGGTTGACATTCCTGCTCTCTGTGGATGTCTGAGGGCCTCTCCCTCACTCGTTGAAGATGTAAGGCTCCTGGAGGTAGATCAAGGAGCCCCATCCCCCTTTCACCTAGCTACTGCTGGAGCGTTCTCATGGCTGAAGCAATGGTCCTTGCTCATATCCAGCAGTAACTGCTGGAGCAAGGTCTCAATGGTGGGCGTAACCCTACCAATGGTGGCCTAGATGCACTGACAAGTCAGGGCCAAGACAACAGGCAGCATATGGACAGACCTATCCATTTTAATTTGGTGATGACCTCTGACAACCCAGCTTGATGTGCTCCTGTCTGTCTTTGGAGCTCCAACATCTCTGTAAGGGCCAAGTCCAGAGGCTCATCATTGGACTCAGACTCAGCGGGAGCCTGGCCTCCAGCAGTCCTCCAAGTGCTGTTGACCTTGGCTGTCGCTGCCTCCACCCGCTGTGGACCCAAATCTGTGCTGTGCTGACCAGATGGAGGCCCCAAATCTGCCCTAAGACTAGATGCCACCGAGGTGTATCTCTGCACTGGTGGAGGGTGTGGATGAACGCAGTGATGACTGTTTATCCAGTGGGCCCTCAGAATCCTCATCCAATGTGGTCTGAAGTTGTGGCTCATGGACTGGATGATGGTAACCCCCCCTCCTTTTCATGCTGGTGCCTATAAGAGAGAGAAGAGAAAATGAATGATTGGCTGGATTGTCACCTACGTTAAAGAGCACTCACAGTTTCAGCAGGTGGATGAAGACTAGTGAGGGCCTCACTGGCTTGTTGGGGGACACTGAGCTTGCCTTCAGCGCAGGCACGTTCCCATTCCCCACCAACCAGCTCTGCTGCCTGTTCTCCATGGGGGGTAAGTGGCCTGATCCGACCGACATCCCTCCTTCAGTCTGGGATCTCTCCCTGTTGTCATGAGCAATCATTTTCTGTATTGACAGACTGTGGGCTGGATGGCTGCTAAAGCAGATGACAAGCTTGCCTGACTTCCGTGGGTGTGCTGAGTAGATCCATGTAAGAGCTGAATGCGTGACTTGTGCAGGATGTGACAAGAAATGAAGATGAAAAATGTGTGTAAGAAAATCGTTTGAACGTATGAATTCAGAGCAGGACTAGGCCATTCAGCCCCACGAGCCTGTCCTGCCATTCAATAAGATCATGGCTGATCTGATCAACTCCACATTCCACCTACCCTTGATAACCTTTCACCCACTTGCTTATCAAGAATCTATCCACCTCTGCCTTAAAAATATTCAAAGCCTCTGCTTCGACTTACTTTTGATGAAGAAAGTTCCAAAGACAGATGACACCAAGATTGGTGGCGTATTGGACAGTGGAGAAGGTTATCTCGGATTGCGACAGGATCTTGATAATTGGGCCAGTGGGCTGACGAATGGCAGATGGAGTTTAATTTAGATGAATGCGAGGTGATGCATTTTGGTAGATTGAACCAGGGCAGGACTTACTCAGTTAATGCTAGGGCCATTGGGGAGAGTTACAGAACAAAGAGATCTAGGGGTACATGTTCATAGCTCCTTGAAAGTGGAGTCACAGGTGGATGGAGTGGTGAAGAAGGCATTCAGCATGCTTGGTTTCATTGGTCAGAACATTGAATACAGGAGTTGGGCTGTCTTGTTGAAGTTGTACAAGACATTGGTAAGTCCATGCTTGGAATACTGGGCCCAATTCTCCCATTGTGACCCGCAACTTTTCTGGCGGGTCGGATCGGGAGATGTGTGTGTTAGCCATTTTGCGGGTTCCTCGCGTGCATTTCCCAACCAGAAGAAAATGGCACAGCTGGGAATGCGCAGAACACCGACAGGAAGTGAGATAAGTCATTTGAATATGTTTAAAATATATTTTAAATGTATTTTGCATGTGATTATCAGGTCCAGCATGGAACTTGCCGTTCCCGATAGCATCTCCCACCCCGCCAGGAGTACTTTTTTCCGGCGGGGTTTAGAGTAGCTCCCCACGTTCGGGGAACCAGCAGGAGATCTTGTCGGAGTGAAGGGGGGCAATCAGGGCCCCCCCCAGGGGATTGGGTGGCGGGGGGTTGGTGCCCCCAGGCATGGGCACCCAGGCAGTGCCGGTCTGTGCCCCCTGGCATTGCCCAAGTGGCAAAGTGCCCATGCCCAGGGGGCACCTTGGTACTGCCCACCGGACATCGGGCAGTGCCAAGGGGCGGGATCTACTGTGGGCAGGGCCTAGGGGCGATTGGTGGGGTTGGGGGGGGGGGGTTCCCGCTGCCACTCTGATTTTGGATCGGTCTGGGCTGGAGAGAGGACAGCGATCGGGACAGACTGTGGGGGGAGAGGGGGGCGGTTGGTGGTCTGCCGCGGGGGGAGACCTGCCTCCTGGGGGGGTCTGACCCTGGGGGGGGTCAGCAGGGGATAGGGTCTGCCGGGGTGAGGGGGGTGGGGGGATCGCCACCGCTGGGGAGGGTTGGGCTGGCCACCGGGACGCTCCGGGACGGGGTCAGGACTGGCCCAGGAATTGTTGTGGGGGCCACGATCGGGCTGTGGAGGGGGGGGGCGGCTGGAGGAGCAGCACTGCAGGGGTCAATCGCTGGCCAGCAAATGGGGAGACTGACAGATCGGGGGCACTGCGCATGAGTAGAGTTCCGGAGCAAATAGGTTTTTAAAAACCCCCTAGGTTTTTATTGAGATTCCCGATTGTGACCTCTGCATTGCACAGAGTGGGGAGATTCGGGTGAGAAGTTGCACTGAAAAAACAGTCGTGATCTAGACCAGTTTTCCCACCAATTCAGCACTTTTGGGAGAATCGCTCCCACTGTGTACAGTTCTGGTCACCCTATTATAGAAAGGATATTATTAAACTAGAAAGAGTGCAGAAAAGATTTACTCGGATGCTACCAGGACTTGATGGTTTGAGTTATAAGGAGAGGCTGGATAGACTGGGACTTTTTTCTCCGGAGCGTAGGAGGCTTAGGACTGATCTTATAGAGGTCTATAAAATAATGAGGGGCATAGATCAGCTAGATAGTCAATATCTTTTCCCAAAGGTAGGGGAGTCTAAAACTAGAGGGCATAGGTTTAAGGTGAGAGGGGAGAGATACAAAAGTGTCCAGAGGGGCAATTGTTTCACACAGAGGGTGGAAAGTGTCTGGAACAAGCTGCCAGAGGCAGTAGTAGAGGCGGGTACAATTGTGTCTTTTAAAAAGCGTTTAGACAGTTACATGGGTACGATGGGTATAGAGGGAGATGGGCCAAATGTGGGCAATTGGGACCAGCTTAGGGGTTAAAAAAAGGGGCGACATGAACAAGTTGGGCTGAAGGGCCTGTTTCCATGCTGTAAACCTCTATGACTCTATGACCCACGGCCCTCCGAGAGAAAATAATTCTCCTCATTTCTGTCTTAAATGGTTGACCCCTCATTTTTAAACAGTGACTCATAGTTCCAGAATTGAAGCAAAATACTGGGGATGCTCGAAATCTGAAATTAAAACCAAAAAATGCTGGAAAAACTCAATAGGCCTGGCAGCATCGGTGGAGAGAGAAAAGTCTGTTTGACAGTATTATCATCTTCTATAGCCCTTCACACCATCATTTACACTTCCTCTGCCTCACTCCCTACACATCTGTGTTGCAATCTCTCCTAGCTCCCACCTATCACTGACCTTCTACTCTGCTCGAGCTACTCCACCCGTCCCCCCCTATACAATATAAAATCCATCACACTTCTCTTTCCCTTTAACCCTGTAGAAGACTCATATGAACTTACAATATTAAACCTATTTCTCTCTCCACAGATGCTACCCGACCTGATGAGTTTTTCCAGCAATATTTGTTTTTACTCCTAATTCTATATTCCCCCACAACAGGAAACATCCTCTCCACATCCACCCTGTTAAGACCCCTCAGGGTCTTGTATGTTTCAATCAAGTCTCCTCTTACTCTTCTAAACTCCAGCAGATACAAGCCTAACCTGCCCAACCTTTCCTCTTCAGACTACCCATCCATTCCAGGTATTTGTCTGGTAAACATTCTCTGAACTGCTTTCAACGCATTTACATCCTTCCATAAATAAGGTGACCAATACTGTACATAGTACTCCAGTTGTGGTCTCACCAGTGTCCTGCATTATTGAAGCAAAACCTTGCTACCCTTGTATTCAATGCTCCTAATAATAAACAAAAGCATTCTATAAGCTTTCCTAATTACTTGCTGTACCTGCATACTTGCCTTTTGTGATTCATCGACCAGGGCAACCAGATCCCTCTGTACCTCAGAGCTCTGCAATCTCTCACCACTTAGATAATATGCTTCTTCTTTATTCTTCCTGCCAAAATAGATAATTTCACACCTCCCCACATTATACTCCATTTGCCAAATCTTTGCCCACTCACTTAACCTATCTATATCTTTTTGTAGCCTTCTTATGTCCACTTCACAACTTACTTTCAGACATATCACTCTGTCATCAGCAAATTTAACAACCATACTAATCGCTTCCTTCACTCAAATAATTTATATAAATTGTAAAAAGGTGAGGCTCCAGCACTGTGGCACACCACATATTTTGTTGGATTCGTTGGATGTGGGCATCACTGGCTGGGCCAGCATTTATTGCCCTGAGGGCAGTTAAGAGTCATTGCTGTGGATCTGGAGTCACATGTAGGCCAGACCAGGGAAGGATGGCAGATTTCCTTCCCCAAAGGACATTAGTGAACCAGATGGGTTTTTACGACAATCAACAATGATGATCATTAGATTTTTAATTCCAGATTTTAAAAATTGAATTCAAATGTCACCATCTGCCATGGTGGGATTCAAACTCAGGTCCCTGGAACATACCCTGGGTCCGTGGATTACCAGTGCAGTGACAATACCACTATGCCACTGCCCCTCCTAAGTTATAGCCTGCCAAATAGAAAAATACCTATTTATGGATACCTTCTGTGTCCTGTTAGCTAGACAATCTTCTATCTATGCCAACGTGTTCCCCCTACACTATGAGCTTTTATTTTTTGCAATAAACTCAATAAACGCCTTATCAAATGCCTTTTGGAAATCTAAGTACAGTACATCCACTTGTTCCCTTTATCCATTGCACATGTTACTTCTTTAGAGAACTCCAATAAATTGTTTAAATATGATTTCCTTTTCACAAAACCATGTTGACTCTGCCTGATTGCCCTGAATGTTTCCATATATCCTGCTAGCATTTTTAAGAAGAACCATGAGCTTTAACTGCTAACTCTGTTTCCTGCAGAGTTTATCCAGCATTTTCTATTTTATTGCCCATCGTTGGTTGCCCTTACGAAAGGTGGTGGTGAACTGCCTTCTTGAACTATTGCAGTCCATGTGGTGTAGGTGCTGTTAGGGAGAGAGTTTCAGGATTTTGACCCAGTGATGGTAAAGAAACGGTGATATATTTCCAAGTCAGGATGGTCAGTAGCTTGGAGAGGAACTTGCAGGTGGATGTGGTTCCCATGTATCTAGTGTCCTTGCTCTTCTGGGTGGAAGAGACTCAAGAGGTAATGAGGGGTATTGCTGGAGTTGGTCTGGACATGTTTGGATAGGTAAGAGCGGAACCTGGCGTGGAAAGTCCCACTAGCTAGACAATGGAAGAGAGACTGAGACTGACTGTGTCAAAGGCCAGACAGTTCAAGAAGGAGTGAGTCACGGGTCACTTTCTTTCCCTATTTCACGCTGTGAAGATAAAAAGAAAATCTTGAAAAATGAATGTTTTGCCAGCAGCAGGCCAATCAATGTAACTTGATATCTTTATGACTTCGAAGTAAGAGCATGTGAGAGTCTGGGAAAAAGCTGTGTAAATGTTTGCTCAACTCAGTCAGCTATAAATTCAAACTGTTCAATAAAGCTTCCTTCAGAACAGTTGCCCAGATCAGCTGCAATGAACTCAGTGACTTCCCTGGAATACAAGCGTTTTTTTTAAAGTCCGGAAGGTATGCACCCTTGATCCATCTGTCGGCGCATCACATTGTCAGTAACTGCACGGAATAACTTGTGTATTAAGGAAATAAGTTAACTGGGAAACTTACCTCCTTGCTCGCAACTGAAAAACGAAAGCCTGCCATTTGTTTTGGCAATTCCAGTCATTTCTAATATAAACCAGAAAAGCTTGGATTGTATGCAAAATGCTCCTGAAAAAAATAACTTTAGAGACATGAGTGACTGTGGCCCTGTGCTTCTGCCGTGTGCGGTTGAATGAATCATCATGCAACTATGTTGGTGGTCTGGTGGCATGTAGAATAAGACAGGTGGTTTTGAAGGTGTCCCATGCAAGGTGGTGAGGTTAGTAATTGGCAGCCGTGCTTCTGACATCGCCACAGCGAACACGCCACACAAAGAATACTCTACAGTCTTACAGATTTGCATAGTCTAAGATATCAAAGGCAATTTACGTTTATATGGTGTTTTTCATGTAATGAAATGTGCCAAGGTGCTTCACAAGGGCATTATGCACAGTTAAGAACTGGATGAGATTCCACTCAGTAGGGACATACCACCATGATTCCATGGAAGGATAATCCCTTCATCTTAGTCCCTACTAACTTATTTTCTACAGGCAGCATGTAGTTTGGAGCCTGGTGGTGCTGCACATTCATTTTGGCTCTTAATTACCCCAATATTTATCACTTGGGTAAATTGGAGATAGTCCTTCCTAGCCTGATAACACAGGGACTCGCACAACCAAACCCAAGAGCTTCAGGTTGAAGAGAGGACAGTTAGATCCAATAGGTGAACTTACGTCAGGCTTCATAACTGACCAGCTTGGAGGGGCCTCTCCCTCACAATCTTTGCCAAGTCACCATTGACTTGTTCAAGTAACCATATATTACATATGGTTACATATGGCAAATGGAATTTAACGCAGACAAGTGTGAGATATTGCACATTGGAAGGACAAACCAAAGAAAAACGTACAGGGTAAATGGTAGGACTCTGAAGAGTGCAGTTGAACAGAGGGATCTGGGAATACAGGTACAGAATTCCCTAAAAGTGACGTCACAGGTGGATAGGGTCGTAAAGAGTGCCTTTGGTACATTGGCCTTTATAAATCGGAGTATCGAGTATAAAAGTTGGAGTGTTATGGTAAGGTTATATAAGGCATTGGTGAGGCCGAATTTGGAGTATTGTGTACAGTTTTGGTCACCTAGTTACAGGAAGGATGTAAATAAGATTGAAAGAGTGCAGAGAAGGTTTGTTGTAACAAGGATGTTGCCGGGACTTGAGAAGCTGAGTTACAGAGAGAGATTGAATAGGTTGGGACTTTATTCCCTGGAGCGTAGAAGATTGAGGGGAGATTTGATAGAGGTGTATAAGATTTTGATGGGTATAGATAGAGTGAATGCAAGCAGGCTTTTTCCGCTGAGGCTCGGGGAGAAAAAAACCAGAGGGCATGGGTTAAGGGTGAAAGGAGAAAAGTTTAAAGGGGATATTAGGGGGGGCTTCTTCACGCAGAGAGTGGTGGGAGTGTGGAATGAGCTGCCAGATAAAGTGGTAAATGCGGGGTCACTTTTAACATTTAAGAAAAACTTGGACGGGTTCATGGATGAGAGGGGTGTGGAGGGATATGGTCCAAGTGCAGGTCAGTGGGACTAGGCATAAAATGGTTCGGCACAGACAAGAAGGGCCAAAAGGCCTGTTTCTGAGCTGTAATTTTCTATGGTTCTATGGTTCTATATACATCATTTTGGGCCACTTCATCCAAGGCGTAACGATCTTCCTACGTTAATTATTAATGGTACTCATAGAGTCATAGAGGTTAACAGCATGGACACAGGCCCTTCGGCCCAACTTGTCCATGCCGCCCTTTTTAAAAAAAAAACCCTAAACTAATCCCAATTGCCCGCATTTGGCCCATATCCCTCTATACCCATCGTACCCATGTAACTATCTAAATGCTTTTTAAAAGATAAAATTGTACCCGCAATTAGTTAGCTTCTTCCCTGCTGCCATCAGACTTTTGAATGGACCTACCTTATATTAAGTTGATCTTTCTCTACACCCTAGCTATGACTGTAATGCTACATTCTTCATCCCCTCCTTTCTTTCTCTATGAATGGCATGCTTTGTCTGTATAGTGCGCAAGAAACAATACTTTTCACTGTATATCAATACATGTGACAATAATAAATCAAATCAATTCTGGGGTGGGTAAGTTGTTGGAAGGTATTTTGAGAGACAGGATCCACAGGCATTTAGAGACTGATTAGGGACAGTCAGCATGGCTTTGTGAGTGGAAAATCATGTCTCACAAATTTGATTGAGTTTTTTGAAGAGGTAAACCAAGAAGGTAGATGAAGCCAGTGCAGTTAATGTTGTCTATATGGACTTTAGCAAGGCCTTTGACAAGGTACCACATGGTAGATTGTTGCATAAGGTTAAATCTCATGGGATCCAGGGTGAGGTAGCTAAATGGATATAAAATTGGCTTGATGACAGAAGCCAGAGGGTGGTTGTAGAGGGTTCTTTTTCAAACTGGAGGCCTGTGACCAGCGGTGTGCCTCAGGGATCAGTGCTGGGTCCATTGTTATTTGTCATTTATATTAATGATTTGGATGAGAATATAGGAGGCATGGTTAGTAAGTTTGCAGATGACACCAAGATTGGTGGCATAGTAGACAGTGAAAGTTATCTTGGATTGCAATGGGACCTTGATCAATTGGGCCAGTGGGCTGACGAATAGAAGATGGAGTTTAATTTAGACAAATGCGACGTGATGCATTTTGGTAGATTGAAACAGGGCAGAACTTACTCAGTTAATGGTAGGGTGTTGGGGCGAGTTACAGAACAAAGAGATCTAGGAGTACAGGTTCATAGCTCCTTGAAAGTGGAGTCACAGGTGGACTGAGTGGTGAAAAAGGCATTCAGCATGCTTGGTTTCATTGATCAGAACATTGAATACAGGAGTTATGACGTCTTGCTGAAGTTGTACAAGACATTGGTAAGGCCACATTTGGAATACTGTGTACAGTTCTGGTCACCCTATTATAGAAAGGATATTATTAAACTAAAAAGAGTGCAGAAGAGATTTACTAGCGTGCTATTGGGACTTGATGTTTGGAGTTATAAGGAGAGGCTGGATAGACTGGGACTTTTTTCTCTGGAGCGGAGGAGACTGAGGGGTGATCTTATAGAGGTCTATAAAATAATGAGGGGCATAATCAGCTAGATAGTCAATATGTTTTCCCAAAGTTGGCGGAGTCTAAAACTAGAGGGCATAGGTTTAAAGTGAGAGGGGAGAGATACAAAAGGGTCCAGAGGAGTGATATTTTCACACAGAGGGTGGTGAGTGTCTGGAACAAGCTGCCAGAGGTAGTAGTAGAGGCGGGTACAATTTTGTCTTTTAAAAAGCATTTCGACAGTTACATGGGTAAGATGGGTATAGAGGGATATGGGCCAAATGCGGGCAATTGGGACTTGCTTAGGGTTTTTTTTAAAAAAAGGGGGGCAGCATGGATGGACAAGTTGGGTCGAAGGGCCTGTTTCCATGTTGTAAAGCTCTATGACTCTATGACTCTGAATCAAATATCTTGCAGTTGTATAGTCATGGCCCATCCTCTTCGACCAATTTCAACTCCCTTGCGTTTGTTCCCTGCAGAATCTCCTTCACTTGTCACTGGATCAGCTGAATCTCAATGGGCAGTTCAAGCAGATTGAGGCAATTGATTCCTGATGTGCCAGCATTAAAAAATTGACATCTGTCAGTAATTGAACTTTGTTTCCTTTGTCCCTTAGCTGATTGATTTCCCAGCCAGTTCCCATAGATTCCCCAAATGTTTGCATTCTCCTGGTATATCCATCCTGTTGTTTTGCTGAGGTGTTCATCTTTTCCACCTACAACTGCTTAGCTTTTGTATTGCTGAAAAAAGAGACAAACTCAAGAAGGACAGATTCACAAAAATAACAATTCGAAAGGGAAGAGCCATTTGTACTTCATGAGGAGAGAGTATAGATTAGGTGGCAAGTGGACTCTGATTGGCAGAGGTATTTTTTTTACCAATCTGACAGTCTCACATCATCCAGAATAACAGGGACTACCTCGAAGTGTGCATTATAATACAAAACCTACCCAACTGGGACTAACAACAACCCATTCCTTGGGCCGGTTCGATGTGTTGAAGGATTTATCTGAGAGTTGACCGTGTAATTCTGAGTGCCTCATGATCTTTTGCCCTGAACCTCAACTTGTATCCACCCCTCAGTCCTTTGCTGAGGATAGATCATTCAATGTCAGGGAGGGGAAGGTCAAAGGGCATTGTGAGCGCACAGCAAGATATAAGATTGGAAGAAAAAATGGGGCTGGAGGGAAATGAAGGGGAAGAAAGATCTGGAGGGGTGCTGGTACTCATGAGTTGTTGGGGTCTTCACAGCATTTTCTACATTTTATTTCAGATTTCCAGCATCTGCAGTATTTTGCTTTTGTTACAGTACTCATCGTGCGTCTATTTAATGTCTGATTTAAAACCTTTGCTCCAAATGACCTCCTATATCTTCTCCATGTATAACACGGAACGTTTTTAAAATAAAGCGTTATTTTTCTAAGATCCAGACAATATGTAAGAGGAAAATACTGCATGGTCAAAGGTAGGAATAACAGAAAAATGAACTATTATTTAAATGGTAAAAAATTGCAGCATGCTGCTGTGCAGAGGGACCTGGGTGTCCTTGTACAGGAATCACAAGGAGTTGGTTTGCAGGTGCAGCAGGTAATTAAGAAGGCAAATGGAATTTTGTCCTTCATTGCCAGAGGGATGGAGTTTAAAAACAGCGAGGTTATGTTGCAGCTGTATAAGGTGCTGATGAGGCTACACCTGGAGTACCGTGTACAGTTTTCGTCTCCTTACTTGAGAAAGGGTATACTGGCACTGGAGGGGGTGCAGAGGAGATTCACTAGGTTTTTTCTGGAGTTGAGAGGGTTGGCTTGTGAGGAGAGACTGAGTAGACTGGGGCTATACTCATTGGAATTCAGAAGAATGAGGGGAGATCTCTTAGAAGCATATAAGGTTATGAAGGGAATAGACAAGGTAGAAGCAGGGAAGTTGTTTCCACTGGCGGGTGAAACTAGAACTAGAGGGCATAGCCTCAAAATAAGGGGAAGCAGATTTAGGACAGAGTTGAGGAGGAACTTCTTCACACAAATGGGTTGTGAATCTACAATTCCCTGCCCAGTGAAGCAGTTGAGGCTACCTCATTGAATGTTTTTAAGGCAAGGATAGATAAATTTTTGAACAGTAAAGGAATTAAGGGTTATGGTGAGCGGGCGGTTAAGTGGAGCTGAGTCCACAAAAAGATCAGCCATGATCTTATTGAATGGCGGAGCAGGCTCGAGGGGCCAGATGGCCTACTCCTGCTCCTAGTTCTTATGTCAAACCTATGGTCCACAAACCATATATATTTTGTCCAACCACAGTTTCTATTCAATGTTGTGCAGGAAACAACTGGAAATTTCTCTCTGAATCCATGAGTAAGTCAAGCAAACTCCTAAATACTATTTCCAACAATGATTCAATGGATAATAAAGCAGATAATGCGTTACTTAGTGAGATAGGCTTGAGTTTCTGGATTAATAGTCTAGCGATAAAACCATTAGGTCATCACCTCCCCTCTAGGCAGTTAGGCAGGGATGTGTTTTATTTGTTCCCCATCACAACCATATAATTTGGGCTTCAACCAATGTAATAAACAGAGTGTCAAAGTAATTAAATTAATGAATTATTATTAACAGAGCTGTTTTAACATTTTATATCTGGCAGTTCAGTAGTACCCTTTGAAAGAGAATTGGATATATATTTGAAAAGAGAAAGTTTGCAATGCTTTGGGAAAACAATAGTGGAGTGGGTATAACTTGATAGCTTTGGGAAGAGAACAATGGGTCAAATGGCCTCCTTGAGTATTTTTTTAATTTATCATGCGAGGTGGACATCGCTGGCTGGGCCAGCATTTATTGCCCATCCCTTTGGATATGAGTGAACCAGATGGGTTTTTATGACAATTGACAATGATTTCTTGGTCACAATTAAACTTTTAATTCCAAATTTTTATTGAATTCAAATTTCACCATCTGCTATGGTCCCCAGGGTTGCTGGATTACTAGTCCAATGAAAATACCACCCACGTCACCGCCTCACCTAAGATTCTAGTTTGTATTGTGTAAAGAGGTTGTAAAAGGCATTTTCTGAAACTTCCATGATTTTGGAAAATAAAGAAAATCCCTTTTCCATCTTAATTACTGGACAGGGAGAAGGAAGAAGAAAAATGCAAGCATGCTAATACAGCAGTAACTGTCTACATGGGTTTTGGGCCAGTTGGAAGGAGGACGTTTCACAAACATCCAAATCATAGGATCATAGAATCATAAAATCCCTACAGTGCAAAAGGGGGCCATTCGGCTCATCGAGTCTGCACCAACTCACTCTGACAGAGCACCTTACCCAGGATCTTTCCCCCATCCTATTCCCGTAACCCCACACGGGGGGGCGGCACGGTAGCACAATGGTTAGCACTGCTGCTTCACAGCTCGAGGGATTTGGGTTCGATTCCCGGCTTGGGTCACTGTCTGTGTGGAGTTTGCACGTTCTCCTCGTGTCTGCGTGGGTTTCCTCCGGGTGCTCCGGTTTCCTCCCACAGTCCAAAGATGTGCGGGTTAGGTTGATTGGCCATGTTAAAAATTGCCCCTTAGAGTCCTGAGATGCATAGGTTAGAGGGATTAGCGGGTAAATATGTGAGGGTAGGGCCTGGGTGGGATCGTGGTCGGTGCAGACTCGATGGGCCGAATGGCCTCCTTCTGCACTGTAGGGTTTCTAAAAAAAAATACCTTTACCATGACTAATCCATCTAATCAATAATGATGATGGAGCACTGCACATCAGTGCAGAAGAGAAGGTCCAAGTGTTTGCAGCCATCTTCACCCAGGAGTACTGAGCGGATGACCCATCTCTGCCCCCTCGTGAGGAACCAGCATTAGATGTCTTATCCTCAAACAATTTGATTCACTCCACATGATAGCAAGAAACCACTGAAGGAATTGGATACTGCAAAGGCTACGGGCTCTGACAATATTCTGGCAATAATCCTGAAGACTTGTGTTCCAGAACTAGCAGCACACCTAGCAAAGGTGTTTCCCAGTAAAGCTACAACACCGGTATCTATGCAAACATGTGGAAAAATTACCCAGGTAAGTTCTGTTCACAAAAAGCAGGACAATTCCAATCCGGCCAGTTACCAATAGTTTACTCACAATTATCAGCAAAATTGTGGAAGTTGTCCCCAGCAGTTCTATTGAGTGACAATTACTCATAATCTGCTCGACGATGCTCAACTTTGGTTCAGCCAGAGCCACTTGACTTCAGGCCGCATTAAAGGCTTGTCCAAACGTGAACACTAGAGCTGAATTCCAGGGCTGAGCTGAGAGCGATTGCCCTCAATATCAAGAACAAAATTTGACCAAGTATGGCATCAAGAAACTCTCTCCCAAAACTGGAGTCAATGGGAATCAGGGGGAAAACACTCTGCTGATTGGATTCACACCAAACACAAAGGGGCCAATTTTACCAAATCGGCTCTAAGAGCCGGGTGCGGTCGTAAATCAGACCTGCGCCCGGCAGCCATGCTCCAGCACCCCCAGACGCGGGGCCTAGCGCATTTGCATCTGTCGGAGCACCGAACTGCACGTGCGCAGCT